>NC_079454.1:19730861-19748361 GCF_903798145.1 Danio aesculapii | reverse complement strand
TCGTTTCATTTTCGCAGTCCAATTTCCAAAATTAATCAGGTATATATGGGGAGGCAATGAAGCAACGGCCATGGTTGTGTCTGTGCACGGATTGCATTCTTGTGGTGACAGTTGGTCTTGCAGGCTACCTTGAAGAACAAACTTGAACCGCGAGAACAAAGAACGCATATGAGAAATAAGATTCTGCGAGCTTCTGTTGATCACAGTGACCTTCACACGAAACAATTTCATTTTTTTTTCTTTTTAGTGTAAAGTCCTTAAGCACTGTCAATGAAGGTAATTGTAAAATGCAAATAAAATGATTTCGGCTGGACAATATGGGAAAAATTTTATCATGATATATATCTTAATTTCGGTCAATACGATATAATTCCGAATTGATATGGACAATATTAAAAGACAGGAAAAAACTGCCAAGAACGCATACAATTGATGTCTGTATCTACAATGTCTGCAAACTAAATTTGCAAAGTCTATAAACCTCCAGGCTCTTATAACTAATTTGTTTAATAAAAAAAAAAAAAATTATGTTCACTTTTATTTGTATTTAGCCTTTACAAGCATGAGTATAATCATAGTTCTGGTTGCTTTTCATCTTGACATCCTTTAAGGGTTCTATCTGTCTATATTGTGTATATAATAACCTAATTAAATTAAAAGGTTTAACATAAAATAGTTCTTATATACTTTATATAGTCTGTTCAGACTAATATTTTATATAACACATTTTCATCATTTAACAGATTTAATAAATCTATTAATCACATACTTTCTCTTCATAAGCTTTGCATAACCAGATTCCTGATAAATGTTTGTGAATTTTATTTTGTAAGTTGCTCGAGCACTATACCAGCATGCAGCTAGTTTGTGTGTGTGTGTGTGTTAATATGGGTATATGCGAGGATCAAGTATATGCAAGGATCGAGTTTATATCTACGTTTGTGTGTCTGCGGGTGTATGCATGCATCAAGTTTATATGTATAACATATACATAACATAGTATCGGTTTATTTGCGAGTAATTTATAGGTGTATCTGACGTGTTAATAAGCGAAGTTTGCTTCATTGCCTTCTCTTCTGACACCGCTGGTTCCGGTGTCGTGGAGGTGGATGGTGAGGCGACAGGTTGGCTTACACTTTTAAGATGCCTCATCTTCTGACTCTCAGTATGTTTTATCAGGTGGAACAGATTTGATGTGTTCCCGCTGCTAGTCGGCCCCACTCTCCCACACATTTTGCAGAGCACCGAAACTATAAGTTTACCGGAACTTAAAAAGCCAATCACTTCCACACCACTGCATTAGTCTTTCCTTTCTTATCAACTAATTCGTCTGCATGTTTAGCTTGTTCAGCTTGTTTATTCACATCTGTATTCAGGGCACTCATTTTGTAGCTAAAACTTTTGCGATGTTCACGGAGCTTAACCAACTGCAAAGCGCTGGCAGCGTGTCTGATGTACGTCATCACGCAAGTGACATCACGTTTTTTCTGACGGCTGAGCACTGAAAGTCATTCAGTGACAAATGATATAATGTTTAAGATCTTATATATATATAAATATATATATATATATAATAAATATATATATATATATATATATATATATATATTATATATATTATATATATATATATATATATATATAATATATATATATATATTATATATATATATATAATATATATATATATATAATATAAACCGTTCCTATAACAGCACAATAAACAGCTAACAGCATATGTGTTCAGGTTAAAATTCCCAACAAAATCAAATACTTCACATGTAAAATCAAAGAAAAGTATATATTTCATGCATTCTGATCATAACATATTAGTCTGTCTGTACGCAAATGTGACTGAACATGATTGTGTTTTCTGACTGACGTACGGGATGTTCAGTTTAGCTCAGGATAAATGTCTGGAAATAATACTATTCAAAATGACCTAAATAATAACCTGGCAGCGATTACGGACTTTGATAACATGAATCAGATGCGAGTGCTTCAAAGCAACATATTCTGACCTCCAGAACGTCCTCGGTCTGGTCAGATGTGAGGATGTTGACTTTGACTTTCTGGCCGTTGGACAGGTAGATCTCCAGCTGCACCTCTTCAGTGGGGATCTGCTGGGTCTCCTGTGGTAAAGACAAACACAGATGCTCTTTAAAACACCTTTGTGCTGAACTCAAACTCAACTTCTGAAGCTTCCTGCCAGATTCAGCTGATCTCAGAGTTATTCTGATGAGCCTGCAATACCGCTGACGATAATCACACCCTTTCACACTCACAAAAATGAAAGTCACAGAGTCAGAGCAGTTTCATTTCCTCTGAATTTTGCTTACATGTCATGAGTGCTACATATTCAATGGAACAACATTACTATTTATACATTCATACACTTCTTTATTTAAAGGTGCTGTAAGTGTATGACTCTTCTAAAGCATAAAAATACTGTAAAATGTTTCCAGATAGCAAACATCTTTAATAGATACAAGTAGCGTTACTGTTCTATCATATTTTTTTTGCAGATTCATCTTTTCTCCCCCCCTCCTACAAGTTTCATCTCCCACTGAGATGCAGGTCTCAGAGCAGAGACTGATCTTTATAGAGATTACAAAATGAAAATGCGAGGCCAGGTCTAATCTCCTATTCTGCTCCTGCAGAGACTGCTCTCTGATGGGCAGCCGGTGCACGAACACCATCTGACTGCAAAATTACCTATATCTGTGTGGGCTGGAGGAGCAAAATCCCAAAGAATGAATGCAATTCAGGCCAAACATGTAGTACTGAATGGTACTGGCATGTAACAAAGTAAATGAGCGAAAGTTATTGAGGAAATGAGATAAACGAGGCCCATAAATATTTAATTGGAAATGCTAAATCTGTTTTAAATTCATATCATTAATATGAGAGTTGAAAAAAAATAGGGTCAGAATTTTAAAGAGTTCATATACTTTGTAATGTCTTCATTTTTCTACAGTGCGTTTGTGCTTGTGAATGTATAAGTAATCTACAATGTTACAAAGCTCAAAGTCTCCTACAAAATATGTACAATAATTATTGTCTCTAAAAAGAAAACTAAGACTCGTTAAAACATACTGATTTAGGTCCAGATATTTATTCAATTCAACTGTCACAAATTGAAATTTTAGTACTATGACCTTCTAAAAGAGTGCATGTCCTCTAGCAGGTCTTTGACTGACTGCCAACTATGTCACTTTTACATGTAGAAATTTGAAGAGCTGTTTAACAGAGAAAAAGTTTTTTTTTTAATGTTTAGTAACTAATTTATTTGCCGTTGCCATGATAACAGTGAATAATATTTTACTAGCTGTTTTGCAAGATAAAAGTGTTCAGTTTAAAGTACAATTTAAAGACTTGGTTAGTCAGGTTGACAAGGGAAGTTTGGTTAAGTAGGCAAGTTATAAGACAATAGTGGTTTGTTCTGTAGGCAATAGGAAAACAATATCTTAAGGGGTATAGACCATTTTGAGGGATGTAAACAAAAGAATCATCCCAACATATTTATTTTACAATTTTAATTTCTATAGCTTCCGAAAATTCAAAAAGTGCCATCGAACTGCCTCTTGTTATAGTTATGAAATAGTTTGATAACAAGCAGGAAATATTCATGGGCAAATGACATGACCACATTGTCTTTAACAATAATGAGCTTAAAACACGGTTTAATTGTTTTTTAAACTGCTCAAATTCCAGCCAAACTAAAAGAAAGAGGCTTTCTCCACAAGAAAAAAAACATTCTAGGAAATTCTGTGAAAATTGCACACACAAACAGACATGACAAAGTACTATATTTACAATTCTTGAAATTAATTTGTAGAGTTATTATAAATATAAAGAATATAAAATTTCTACCTGTTGAGCTTTCCTCAAAAGCTGTGAACATCTCACTGGATCCAGAATTGGGTCCTGACGCACTGTAGGAGAAAATAAAATGCTCTTCATTAAAGGTGTCAAAACATCCTACTCCTACAACATCCTACAAATGAACTTTGAGAAATTAATATTTTTAAATCAGAGGGAATGAATTAAATTGATTTTAAGTTACAGTAGCATTGTTACAGAAGATTTCTATATTCCACAACAAATTCTGAACTAAAATTGCACAATACTTTACATAAATTTAGCAGCTGCTTTGCTTTATGATAGAAATACAGTTGAAGTCAGAATTATTAGACCCCCTGAAATATTAGCCCCCCTGTTTTTTTCCCCAATTTATGTTCAACGGAGAGATTTTTTTTTAACACATTTCTAATAGTTTTAATAACTCATCTCTAATAACTGATTTATTTGATCTTTGCCATGATGACAGTAAATAATATTTGACTAGATATTTTTCAAGAGACTTCTAAACAGCTTAACGTGACATTTAAAGACTTAACTAGGTTAATTAGGTTAACTAGGCAGGTTAGGATAATTAGGCAAGTTATTGTATAATGATGGTTTGTTCTGTAGACTATGTATTTATATCTGTAGACTGAAATAAAACAAGTAAGACTTTCTCCAGAAGAAAAAATATTATCAGACATACTGTGAAAATTTCCATGCTCTGTTAAACATCATTTGGGAAATATTTAAAAAAGAAAAATAAATTCAAAGGGGGGCTAATAATTCTGACTTCAACTGTATATATTTTTGAGCAGAGAGCAAATCAGCATATCAGACTGATTTCTAAGGGATCATGTAACTGAAAATTGGAAAGATTAAATGACATATTATCAAAAACATGCAATTTTTAAATGTTAATATTTCACAATATTACTGTTTTCTATTTCTATAAGCTCTTTTTGTGATGAAGGATTTTATCAAACTGTTTTAATGAGATACTCAATGCAAAATAATTCACTTAAATAAACCAAACACAACATATCTAAAAAAAAAAAAGCAAGCACTTTGCACTATTATAGGGAGTGTCCACATTTGTAGCTCGACTTGTGACAGAAATGACCACACATGCAAAACTATGCTGAATGCAGGGCTGAATACACCAGCTTTGTTAGGGTGTTTTAATCAGTTGACAATTATTGAATAGCTTATAAAGTGTGTAAAAGAATGCCAAGAAGTGCCTCTGTCACACACACAACTGAGGATATACTAGGTGTTTCAGAAACCTGTGTTTAACTGTATTTAATAATGGCCACCATTACATCCCCTTATTTAAAAACATCCTCTTTTAAAATAACTGCTGGCATTTATAACACGGCCCATCCACTGACAACAGAAAAAAAGAAGAAATAAAAAACACTTTTTTATTCAGCAGAAAAAATTATACTTTTTATTAAATCTGGCCCTTTCCTTGTGTATGCAGGCCCCATGATTTCAAGTACATTTTTGCAAACCTTGGTAGATCACAATATGTATTTTTTATTTTCCTTCTGTTTAATAACCAAATTTATTTTTTGACTATTTACTTTATTGTTTTTGATACTTTTTTGATGTTGATATTGATGGTGATATTGAGAAATCTGCAGGTTGTGATCTGTGGTTCTTGTTCTATTGTTTTGTTTAGCTAAAATAACAGCAATTTACTGGTGATTTTACAACGTCTCATCCTGGAAAATTGGTGGAATTCATTTTCTGGTATATATATATATATATATATATATATATATATATATATATATATATATATATATATATATATATTTTTTTTTTTTTTTTTTTTTATTTATTTATTTTTTTAAAGGGCCTGTTCATACATGACCTCTTTACATCAATTTACCAGTAACTTTCTGAAAGGTTTATGTGTGAAAGGGGCTAATGACTATAATTAGCTAAAAATGGCTATGCTTGAGCATTTCTGTCCTTTTTATGGAGTAATCTTGTAAAATCATGTCCTGTTTTTGGTTTTTTTGATGTCTTTGATCCAAGGTGGGGCATTTATATTTCATTGAAATGGCACTAGACTTCATGTGAAATCAGACAGAGGATCTTTTCAGCATCTCTCTCTGACCACAGTGATGTGCACCAAGTTTTAGAAGGTGGAGTTCAGACTTATTCAAATGACCCACAAATGAACACATGCATAAACAAAACAGTAGTGGGTTTGTCACTGTTCTTTAAATAGTTCAAAGAACATATTTCCTCTTGAACCCGCTCGACAAATGAATTCAGAACTATTATCCCAGCTGAATTATTGGCGCCCCTATGTTTTTCCCAAATTTCAGTTTGACAGAAAGAAGACTTTAACACATTTCTTAAATTAATAGTTTAAATTCTTTATTTTCTTTGCCATGATGACAGAACATTTAATAGATATTTTTCAATACAAAATGTAAACCTCAATGTTTTAAAAGTCATATAATAAAATAATATTAACTGACCTGGTATATATTTAGCCTATTTCTTTAAAACTACCACCACGGCTCTTTGACTGACAATGACCTTAGTTTTGCAGGGGGAAAAAACGATGCTGGAAGCAAAAAGACCAACATAAACTATAATGTTTATTTTTGCTTCCAATATAGCACACGAGCAAACAACCACAAGCCGTTTGCGCAAACTAACGAAATATTCGTTGTGAACAGCTTGTGTGTTTGTGTGGGTTCATTTTCCATAACCGTGTTTCTGAGTGATGTAACCGAGGGGAGCCCTGGCCAAGAGCAGCTTCAGACTGTGAGCAAATAAGCTCAACAAGGCTTAGCTTGTTGGATGGAGAGTGCCAGTGCTGGAATGGATTAGCGCAAACGGCTCTTGGTGCTGCCAGCACTGCTGATTTCCTTTTGTGCGCAGAAAATCTCACCCGTAACCTGTTAAACGACAAATCCTCACAGCTGTGGCCATCTTTTATGTAGTTTACCTGGTTCTTTGCTAGCCGAAATTTGACGTAGCTTTCAGTTAAAACAGGATGTTTGGGTGGAACATTTTGAAAGACAACAGGTTTATCAATTACATCACATTCATGAATCATGACTTGCTACTTCTTAAGACCAATTCACACCCCACAGACAGACGGCAACAGACACTTTTAACAGTACCAATCTTTCGCAACTGAACTTGGTGGATAGGCAATCATCAGATTGTAAAGAGAAGTGAGGAGCTGTTATCTGGTGTTTTTATTTTGACATTAGTCTGCATCTGTCTCAGCGTAAGGTGTCATCCTAATTCTAAAGAGCATCTGATTGGACGAAAATCAGTGAAGTGCAAGCTGAGTCATCAGATTTGCTCCATTTTTGCAGAAGATTGTTAAATGTAAATGTTTTTTTCGTTGAATTAAAAAACATATGTCACCATATATTGCATAAACATATACTTGATTTGAGTCGTGTCCACATCATAACGTCAGATGTGCATTATTCATGATCAGGTGTACATTATTCAATGGCCTGCTAATTACTTAATATGTTCTTGAAAAAACATTAAAAAATATTTCTTGAGCATAAATTATCAAAAAATCTGATATGAATATGAACTGAAATAATGCGAAATAAAAGAACTAATATTACTACAACTATCAAAAATAAATTAAAGCTACATATTTGAATAATATTAATAATAATAATAATATATAATATTATATTAATATTCGCCGAGCCCTAGTATACACAATTGGTGATTGTATTAAAAGGACAGTTCACTCAAAAACATTCAGAACAATGTTGGAATCCAAAAACCATTGACTTTCAAAGTATTTGTTTTTTTCTACTACTGATGCCAATTAATAACGGTTTCCAACATTCTTCAAAATTTCTTTAGACAGTCATGACAATACTTCGTAATAAAATAAGTAGTAATAAAAATGTTTCATGAATAATTTTTTTTAGTTGTGGTACTTTGTTCTTTACAATAATGCTATCAAATGGCTTAGGTAGTCTTAATGATATCTATAAGCTCCAAAACAGTTGGTTTCTCATCAAACCTCTTGACCCGGCCTTTACCCTTCAAAATGCTACTGCATTTGGGCACAAACCACTCTCACTGGCAGAGCTATGATAACAAAATGCTATGGATGTTTTTTTTTTTTTTTATGGGAGGGGCTACTCTAGTCCACCTGTCTTCATGTTTTAGTTTAAATTTAGTCACATGTCGAACAAAACTGGACAGTTCAAAACATTTCACTGGACCTTTAAATGTAATGTAAATAAGTCATTCAGTATTACAATAACATGAGTAATAACAGAATGATCAACATTTTTTGGCAATTTATTCATGTTTTTTGTTTTATTTAAGTGAAAGCTACAAAAATGAAAGACAAACCATTTTTTAAGAACACTACTTTTTTTGAAAATAGGCTCATTTAGAATTCACCTAGAGGTTAAACAGTATGGTTTTACCATTTTTAATGCATTTAGCCAATCCACGGGTCTGGTGGGAGAACATTTAACTTGCAGTAGCAATAATTTTCCAATTTAAAGATTGATTCTTCTGCAGATATATTGTGTACCAAGACTGAAAGAAAATAAAAACTTGCTATTTTCACGGTCGATATGGCTGCTCTTATTCCTGCAAGGAATTTTGCTGACGTACCATAGCTTCAACAGGAGCAATGGTATTACACAGCACTGTTCCCTAGTAACTGAGGACTATTGCGTAATATCATTATGCCTGATGCATAATTTGTATGGCATTGTATGGTATCAATGTTCACTGATTTCGCCAGAATGAGTGTAATCCGGTTCAAATATTTATGCTACGCTAAAAGTGCTCCTGCCAGACCCAGAGTTTGGATTCATTAATGGTAAAATTCAACTGTTTAACCTGTTACATAGCACTCTATTTTGGGGATTTACACCTACCTAACTTTATATAGTAACAGTTCCTGACTCCAGTAAGCTGCAAACATAAATTAGGTATCATTGGAAAGAAGACACTTTGAGCTTTACTGTGGTGAAGTTAATTGTTCAAAAATATAAAAAGTTATACATTATGAAGTGATGAAAAATTGTATTGTGTTGTGTTCAATATATGTTTTTCTATTTACAAACACAGCAAAACATTAATGTAATGTCCTAGAAAAAATATGACTTGAAAGCCAAGTGTCTAATGAGCTTATATTTTAAATCTGATGAAGATAGCATTTCTATCTTCTAGATTTCTAAAATAGATTTCTGTAAAAAGTTTTCCGAGGCTATGTCGATGTCTTTCTCTCCCTCACCGTCAAATGCACTTTCTCAAAAATGACCTTCCCAAACGAAAACATTAAAGGGCACCTATGGTGAAAAATCTACTTTTCAAGCTGTTTGGACAAAAATGTGTGTATGTATAGTGTATAAACTGTCATATTGGGGTGAAATAAAAAAAACACCCAGTCCTTTTTTTTCAAATTTAACAACATAAAAACGGTGGACCAATTGGAGCGGTTTTCAGATCGACTCCAACTTTATGTAGGAGTGCGGTTCCCCCGCCCACCAATTTTGATTGACAGCTGCGCGCATTAACATGTCCGGTAGTCACATGTATAATCATATCATCAAGAGAGGACGAGCGCAAAGCAGCCGGGAATAAAAGGTGTGTTCAGTTTGCTAGGATCATCAATCATCATCAAACGTGATCAAGCGTGAGATTTACAAGTTTAAAATGTTTTAAAACAGAGCATGTGTGTAATGAATTACAGCGATTCACTTCAGATGCACTTAATCAGCACAGCCGCGTGTCAGAACAATTAAAGGAAGATGCTTCAATCGCGGTTTGTGGACGTTAAATCAGGTTTATTTTGTACATTAATATAAGAGATATCCATACAGCAGTGGATATTACCAGTATCATGTCACATATGCGTGCAAAACGAGTCTCTCTCTCTCTCTGTGTGTGTGTGTGTCTGCGTGTCTGAGCTATGTGTGTGTGTGTATGTCTGCGCTACGTTTGTTTGTGTGTGTGTGTGTGTGTGTGTGTGTGTGTGTGTGTGTGTGTGTGTGTGTATGTGTCTGCGCTATGTGTTTGTGTCCTTGCTGTGTGTGTGAACTTTGTAATGACATTGTGTGTGACTCATTGTTGCAAATCCACAAAAAAATGTATCAAATAGTGATTGTTAAAGTTCTTACTGTAGTATTTCTCACACACGTTACGTGAGATCTGCTTCCTGAGGCAGCCGAGGGCAGCGATTGCTGACAGGCACATGGGAACGGTGGGCGGGGAGGACTAGCCTTAAAGGGCCAGTACAAAAAACAGCAAAACCTTTTTTCCAGCTATAATATAGACACTTCAAACAGCTATAATAAATAATCTGATGGGTGTTTTGAGCTGAAACTTTACAGACACATTCTGGGGACACAAAAGACTTATATTAAATATGAAAAAAGGGGTAACCTATGAGCCCTTTAACAGTTGCTGAATGATTTGGTCTACATTCACAGTTTATGCATCTTTGAAAAGAAGACACTCTGGGCTTTATTATCCATCATCTAAAGTTTATGAATTTGATGCCAATATTATGCAAAATGAAATTTCTGGAATTATTTTTCTGAGACAATGTTTTGTGATTTTCTCCCTTTCCTTGTTTGTGGAAAAGCAGTCTGATGACCACACGTACTGAAGGTTTCTAACAACTATTTTAATCTGTTCACATACCACTTATTTTTTAACTCAAGGGTACTTGTAAAATGAGCCTTTTTCCAAAAAAAGCAAAGTGTTCTTTAAGCCCTTCTTCCCTGAGCTACGCAAAAAACACTTTGTTTTTATATACATACACTAGTCCACTGGGCATAGTATTCAACAACCACTTCCAAAATAAGTACTGTACCTCTTCGTAGGACGATACGGTAGTCTGAACTGTGCAGGCTGGTGATGGACACGTAGGGCAGCTCAAACTCCTGCAATTTTCTCACGTCTGGACACACAGCGGGAGGTCGGAGAGGTTTGGACGAAGCAACAAGAGACCAGATGAAATGTATGAGTGCCTTCAGACTCAAGGACATTTGGAGAGTAATAGCATTGACAACAAACAAGTGAGATGGGCGGAGAATCCATCTGGCTAAAGCCATAGAGGGCACAATAACATGTTTATCACTTTGTGCAAGAGAGAGGAGGAGAAATAACAGAAGGAGGAACGAGGGAATAAATAAATGCTGCACAGCTGTTAGAAAAAGACATTTTTCTCTAGAGTTGGGAAACAGGAGAAGGGGGGTTGCACTGAAATGGGCACTGAGCTTTTAGAAACATTAAAAACAGGAGTGTGAAAAGAAGAAGAGGAGGAGACGACAGTTAGATCTATAGCATAATGCATGCCGTCACAACTTTTCATTCTACTCTTTGGCTTACCCTTTTCAGTGCTCTGACATTAGACAGCATGTTAAGACAAGAATGGTATTATGTGATAGGAATGTATTATTTAAAGACACATGTACATATGTACATCATTAAAAAACATGTTTCTGTTTCGTTTGTATAGTTGTAACAATGTTTACATGTTAATAATATAACATGAACAAAAATAACATAATATTACACTACACAGGAATACTATTTTAATACTAATCACATATTTGAGATTTTCATTATTTAGTTAAAATTAATACAAGTATACTCTAACCAAGGAGGCTAAAGACCGTGGCCTCTAGCATCTGTCGTTAGAGCACCTTAAAGTCTGGTTGATACTTCTGCGTCGACCAATATCCGTGACTCACGGTGCATGCCTTGCACGTGCATTTATACTTCTGTGTGCTGTTTGTGTTGCTCTGCAATAACACTTCCGAAACACTAGCTCACAGTGAGGTTTTTATGTTCCTCTGTGTCGAGTTTCTTCAACTAGTGTTTTGTTTTTTCTGAACGTTACCTTAATGTACAAGTAGCTAAAACTTGCTCATTCTGAAGCAGGAGCTGGCGGATGTGCAACAACAATAATCATAAGGTAAACACAAAACAAAAGTCTCCATCTGGAGCTCCTTCATGGGACTCGACACTTGTAAACACTCGCTCCAACGGGTTTGAGCGGTTCTCAGCCCCATCCACACTCATCAGTGCCACCAAGCAGACCAATAACAGAGCTTGCGCTACACGTCATTGCAACATGTTTTTACATTTTTGAGAGGTGTACGTCAGTGTCGGCTACGGTGAGGGCTATTCGACCACGCGAAGCTGCGCCGGACCATACTTGATGCAAAAGTATAAATCTGTCTTTAGAGGTCAGAGGAGTGAGGTTTACCTGCATAGCACTTGGCTAGCGTGTTGTTTGCTCTAACAAGGGAGCTAAAGATGATGGCATCTAGCGTCTGTTGCTAGAGCACCTTTAGAGATCAGAGGAGTGAGGTTTACCTGCATAGCACTTGGCTAGCTAGCCTCTGTTCTACATACATGTCATGATTGGATGTGCATTAATATATCACAAATATAATAACAATTTGTATTTATTTCTGTTTTAAGTCCAGACATGTTTTTGGCACAGAATTGTTTATCTTAACTCCACCATCAGTTAGTCGACAATCAGGTTCTGTTTGCAGACATTTATTTTCCACAATTTATTATTATTATTTCTTTTACCAGTGCATATTTCTGCCAAGATCAGGCAGTATGCCAAAATCATATTTGGAAAGGATTCTTATGGGGTCTGTATTTCATCATTCCATCTGACAAGATTAAGCCTTTTTTTAAGTGAGGATCTGGCAACAGAGTGGGAGTTGCGCACAGCTTGTCATTCCTCAAGGATGCGTGATGATTCTCCGCTAAAAGCAGTCAAACAACGACAGCTCGTATAAAAAAGAGACACGAAAAGTTCTATAAACAAAACGACTGAATTTATCCAGACAAGACGAGGCGTTGCCAGACATCTGCATAAAATCACAAATGCCCTCCAGTTTTGAGAACAAGAAAGAAAAAATAACAAGTCCACTTCCAATAAGTCTACGGTTCTCCTAGGGGTTCATCCTTTGAAAGACTTTCAGCTCTGTAATGTAATGAAGGCAGAACTGGAAACGGGACAATTGTGAAAAAGGTATTCTTTACAAATCCACTTGCTGAATGCACTAAACTAAAATGACATGCATTGCAAAAGAAATGAAAGAATCTGGCCTCAGGAAACTCATTTATTTTGTCTCTAGGGGGTGTTCATAAAAAATGATTCACACACTCCTGGTCATTCGAAAAAGATGCTTGAAGCCAGAATATTGTTAAATATGATGTGGAGCAAGCGCAACTCCTCGCGTGAGTGTTTAATCGCTTTCATTTCAGATGGAACAAGTAATATTTTTCTGTGCAGGGCATTTCAGGCCATTCGCAATCAATCAATACAGCGACAAGCATTTGAATACAGCTGCTGCTGCATTTACTCCTGCCAGCAAAATCCCAACAAACATTGTTTATAATAGACTAAGAAGGAAAACCACATCTATTTCTAGTGAAGCATTGTTCAGATTATGTGTTGTTTTTAAGACTCTAAGGAATTATATTGCAGTGCTTTTCTCCTCTCTTCTCTCTCAGAGTATGTCATGTATTATTTTATGGCAAAAGCTGATAGACGCATCATGTTTCAATGCTTAGAGACAAAATTTATAACTTATTTGCTGGTAGCATCTTTAGTTTTCTTTACATTCTATGAGGTGAGTATGAATGGTTTTCCTGTGCAAACATCACTGTCATGATTTTTCTGAGATAACTTGTTCTCTAAAGAGATAGCACACCTAAAAATATATATTTTTAAATGTTTTATTACGCTCAGGTCATCCAAGATAAACAGTTGAGGTCAGAATTATTAGCCCCCCTTTGAATTTTTTTCTTTTTTAAATATTTCCCAAATAATGTTTAACAAAGCAAGGAAATTTTCACAGCATGTCTGATAATAATTTTTCTTCTGGAGAAAGTCTTATTTGTTTTATTTCGGCTAGAATAAAAGCAGTTTTTAATAAAAAAAAAACATTAAGGTCAAAATTATTAGCCCCTTTAAGCTATATATTTTTTTGATAATCTACAAAACAAACCATCATTATACAATAATCCCAATCACCTCACCTCATCAGTGACCTCGTTAAGTCTTTAAATGTCACTTTAAGCTGTAAAGTGTCTTGAAAAATATCTAGTCAAGTATTATTTACAGTAATCATGGCAAAGATAAAATAAATGAGTTATTAAAACTATTATGTTTAGAAATGTGTTGAAATAATCTTCTCCCAGTTAAACAGAAATTGGGAGAAAAAAAAAACAGGGGGCTAATAATTCAGGGGGGCTAATAATTCTGACTTCAACTGTACAGTGGTTGACATTTTTTCTTTAGTAAAACATTAAAGCTAACACAGAAAGAAAATATGGATATACATAGACATAGACATAGATGCAACAACTATAGATTTTGGTTGTACGATTACAGGGTTAGGAAGAATCATAGTTTCACAGTTCTCACGATTAATATGGATTTATTAATTTTCAAAACACTACTAGTTTAGAAAAATCACATGAAAATCCCTTATATTTTAAAGCATTATTTATAGCTGCTCAGTAACCAATTAATCCAGCAAATAATAATAAATAATAAAAAAACAATAGCCAAAAAAGAAACAGAAAAAAAAAACGTTTTTAGCTTTTAAACACAAGTAATAATTTTAAACTGAAAATAAATGACAGAACAATAAATAAACAAATGAATAAGTAAA
The DNA here is from genome assembly GCF_903798145.1 of Danio aesculapii. Classification (NCBI taxonomy): domain Eukaryota; kingdom Metazoa; phylum Chordata; class Actinopteri; order Cypriniformes; family Danionidae; genus Danio; species Danio aesculapii. The sequence continues at coordinate 19,733,827 of NC_079454.1, read as the reverse complement.
TAAATAAAAATAAGATTAAACAAAAAATAGTATTTGTCTAATGTAAATCTAAGTCACACACATTAGCTAAGCATTTCAATTTTAAAGAGAACAAACGAGTCAGACTGCTGAACCTCAAGCACTTTTGAAGTCAGAATTATTGGCCCCTCTTTGAAGGTTTTTTTTTTTTATATATATTTCTCAAATTATGTAGAACAAGGAAATTTTCACTGTATGTCTGATAATATTTTTTTTTCTGGAGAAAGCCCTATTTGCTTTATTTCGGCTAGAATAAAAGCAGTTTTTAATTTTTCTAAAACCATTTTAGAGACAAAATTATTAGAGAAGTTTGCATGTTCTCCCCTTGCTGGCGTGGGTTTCCTCCAGGTGCTCCAGTTTCCCCCAAAAGTCCAAAGACATACAGTACAGATGAACTGGGTAGGCTAAATTGTCCATAGTGTATGTGTGTGAATAAGTATGTATGGATGTTTCCCATTGATGGGTTGCAGCTTGAAGGGCATCCACTGTGTAAAACATATGCTGGATAAGTTGGCGCTTCATTCCGCTGTGTAGGGCTGGGTATCAAGTTCCATACTTTTTAAGCATCGACCGAATCGTCTCGATACTATAGAGTATCTAAAGAAACATTTTCGTTCGGTACCAAATTTCGACACCCAAGGGAATAATATTGTCAACGTCAGTAAGCTAGAAAACCTGCATCCTTAACGTGCCCGGACCAAATGCTGGCGGTTACACCCACTCGCCCAGAGCTTATCAAATTGTCAAACAGACATGAAAAATCAGTTAACTTTTAGCACTTCTTGCTTGTGTACCGTTAAAGTTAAGTTTAAGGCCCCGTTTACACTATCAACACAGATCGGATCTGTTCTATGACCGTGTAAACAGAAAAAAAACGCATGCATTCGGATATTCAGCGATCGGTTTCAGGCCTCCTTCATATAAATCAGATATAAATCGGATATGTGACAATGCGACTGTCATGTAAACAGGCAGATCGGATTTATTGAGGCGTTCTGTTCTGATCATCATTAAACTTGTGACAATGTGGTGCCTCTCCGCAATTTAATGATGTAGGAGGAAGAGCGTGTGTGGAGATTCCGACGCGGTAAACAACAACAGAGGAAACATGGAGGAAAGTGGTCAGTCACCACAATTTGCTCCCACCAGACCTGAGATCTCTCTCGTAACCACACATTCCTCTGAATGGTGGAGGACATCATACAGCATATAAACCATAAGCGCAAGATGCGATGACGGCTCTTTCCCACCTCCTCCGCCTCAAAATCATTTTAAAGTTGGGCGAACTTCGTGTTGTAACTTTTGTTTTTTTTTTCGCTATTAATACACTCACTGCAGGCTACACAGAACAACTTTATTCTCTCCAACAACACCAGTGCGCACACAGGCAAAGGCTACATCAACTACACACACACATCAGGGCCATACCATTACGTAAACTGCGTGGGGGTAAATCTGGACTGAACCATTCACTGCTTCTACTACGCTTCGTAGATTTCGCAGAGCTATAAACAAGACAGTTTCTTCCAAAGTGACTAGTGTGGCACAGACGCTAAAACCGGCGCTTATGCATGCATCCTAAATTGTACGGCAAGTGTAAAGACATGAATTGGATATGGGTCACAATTAAAAAAACATGTAAACGGACAGACAAAAAAAATCTGATATAGGCAGTATCATATGTATACGGAATTGACCTGGCAGTGTAAACGGGGCTTAAGTTTGTGCGGTGTAAATTTATTAATCCTTTTTCGACCTAATGTAAGCTGTGTAACGTTATGTACTGTTTCGATGGCTTAAATACCTGGCTAAGTTGATACTAAAATACTTTAAGGTTAACAGTAAATGATGAAGTTTACCTCACATTAAACTTATCTAATATAATTGTCCTTATCCTTGGCTGCAGTAACAGTTTAGCTTTCATGTTTTCTTCACATTAATGTTATAGTCTCTGCTCCTGCTGACCCCGGAATTAGGAGACCATCAAGTGATAATCTATTTACACTGGCAGAAAAAGTAAAAATATACAAATAAAGGAAAGATGAATGCCACAGGGCTTTTACAATTTTTATTATTAAAGGTTTGCTGCCTTTTTCTACTGTGGAGAAAGATTAGATTTACTGATATGCATTTTTTAATGCCTAGAAAGGAACCAAAAACATAGTCAAAATAAGTCCATGCGATATAAGTGGTTCAATCATAACTATATGAAGCTGCAAGAATACTTCTGTGCGTAAAGTAAACAAAAATAACTATTCAACGATTTATCCATGGGAGGATCAGAAAGCTCTTGGATTAAATCCAAAATATCTTCATTTGTAGATAATAATGACAGAATTTCAATTTTTGGGTGAACTAAACCTTTAAGCAGCAGTAAGCCTCACAAATACTTAAAATTGATTGACTTAAAACTGCTTGAACTTTATTAAAACTGTTTGCACTAATATATTGTGTTAACTACACTTTGTTCATTTTGTGCTTTCGTTCCTTTGTTTATTGGTCTTAGAGATAAGCCTGCAGTGAAAAGTGTCACAAACGTATTGACAAAATAATCTTGTTAAAATATATTTCTTAAAATAAAAGTATCGAAAAAAAGTATAGTTCTGAACGGTATCAAATTCAGGGTATCGGTATCGAAAATTTTGGAACGATACCCAGCCCTACCGCTGTGGCAACCCCAGATTAATAAAGGGACAAAGCCGAAAAGAAAATTAATGAATGTTAAAAACAAAATGAAGATCTTGACTTCTACTGTGCAGCCATGATAGGCTGAAGTTGTGCTGTATGTGTTGGTGAATCTACCACCTCTGAAAGACATACCATCGGTTGTGGTAAAAGGTTTATATGAATCATCAAGGAAGATGATTCAAGGAAGAAAATATTCTTTAATATTTTACTGAAGAAAAAGTCACATCTTGGATGACATGAGAGTAAATTAAGAGCATTTT
>NC_079454.1:19658361-19725861 GCF_903798145.1 Danio aesculapii | reverse complement strand
GAAGATTCTATAACTAAAGATTCAAGTGAAAATGCTTTACTTAGTGATAAAATATACATTCTGAGCTCATTAATAAAAACTATTAACATCAATTCAAAAATTGATGCATAAACAATAAAATCAATAAGCAAATAATATAAAGCAAATATGAAAAATATTAATATAAATAACATATAAGAAAAAAGGGATGCAACAAATACTGGGTTAAAGTTAATAATACCCAAACACAATATTATTCCCTTCAGTCACCTTCCCTGTTCCTTACATTTAAGATGCAGGGTCCAGAGCTTATATTACTATGATTAATTAAATTAGGACATAACTTTTAAAAACATGTCTCAGGAAAAATATTACCAGTGTGCAAAATATGTCAGTGAAAGATTCTTCAGTACTATTGCATTTCAGTAAAACGTGTTTTAAACAAAAAACAAACAAACAAACAAACAAACAAAAAGGTCTGTAACACCAGAAAAAAAATCTAAATATTTTATATAACTAGACTATGTTTATTAATCTCTAATTGCCTATTTTCGATTAAATGTTTCCTATTTTCCCCCTCATTCCCCCATTTTTTTGTTTCGTTTCATTTTCGCAGTCCAATTTCCAAAATTAATCAGGTATATAATGGGGAAGGCAATGAAGCAACGGCCATGGTTGTGTCTGTGCACGGATTTGCATTCTTGTGGTGACCAGTTGGTCTTGCAGGCTACCTTGGAAGAACAAACTTGAACCGCGAGAACAAAGAACGCATATGAGAAATAAGATTCTGCGAGCTTCCTGTTGATCACATGACCTTCACACGAAAACAATTTCATTTTTTTTTCTTTTTAGTGTAAAGTCCTTAAGCACTGTCAATGAAGGTAATTTGTAAAATGCAAATAAAAATGATTTCGGCTGGACAATATGGGAAAAATTTATATCATGATATATATCTTAATTTCGGTCAATACGATATAATTCCGATATTGATATGGACAATATTAAAAAGACAGGAAAAAACTGCCAAGAACGCATACAATTGATGTCTGTATCTACAAATGTCTGCAAACTAAATTTGCAAAGTCTATAATACCTCCAGGCTCTTATAACTAATTTGTTTAATAAAAAAATTAAAAAAAAATTAATGTTCACTTTTTATTTGTATTTAGCCTTTACAAGCAGATGAGTATAATCATAGTTCTGGTTGCTTTTCATCTTGAACATCCTTTAAGGGTTCTATCTGTCTATATTGGTGTATATAATTACCTAATTAAATTAAAAGGTTTAACATAAAATAGTTCTTATATACTTTATATAGTCTGTTTAGACTAATATTTTATATAACACATTTTCATCATTTAACAGATTTAATAAATCTATTAATCACATACTTTCTCTTTCATAAGCTTTGCAATAACCAGATTCCTGATAAATATGTTTGTGAATTTTATTTTATAAGTTGCTCGAGCATGCAGCTAGTTTGTGTGTGTGTGTGTGTGTGTGTTAATATGGGTATATGCGAGGATCAAGTATATGCAAGGATCGAGTTTATATCTATGTTGTGTGTGTGCGGGTGTATGCATGCATCAAGTTTATATGTATAACATATACATAACATAGTATCGGTTTATTTGCGAGTAATTTATAGGTGTATCTGCACGTGTTGATAAGCGAAGTTTGCTTCATTGCCTTCTCTTCTGACACCGCTGGTTCCGGTGTCGTGGAGGTGGATGGTGAGGCGACAGGTTGGCTTACACTTTTAAGATGCCTCATCTTCTGACTCTCAGTATGTTTTATCAGGTGGAACAAATTTGATGTGTTCCCGCTGCTAGTCGGCCCCACTCTCCCACACATTTTGCAGAGCACCGAAACTATAAGTTTACCGGAACTTAAAAAGCCAAATCACTTCCACACCACTGCATTAGTCTTTCCTTTCTTATCAACTAATTCGTCTGCATGTTTAGCTTGTTCAGCTTGTTTATTCACATCTGTATTCAGGGCACTCATTTTGTAGCTAAAACTTTTTGCGATGTTCACGGAGCTTAACCAACTGCAAAGCGCTGGCAGCGTGTCTGATGTACGTCATCACGCAAGTGACATCACGTTTTTTCTGACGGCTGAGCACTGAAAGTCATTCAGTGACAAATGATATACTGTTTAAGATCTTATATAAATATAAATATATATATATATATATATATAAATATATATATATATATATATATATATATATATATATATATATATATATATATATATATATATATATATATATATATATATATATATATATATATATATATATATATATATATATATATATATATATATATATATAAACCGTTCCTATAACAGCACAATAAACAGCTAACAGCATATGTGTTCAGGTTAAAATTCCCAACAAAATCAAATACTTCACATGTAAAATCAAAGAAAAGTATATATTTCATGCATTTCTGATCATAACATATTAGTCTGTCTGTACGCAAATGTGACTGAACATGATTGTGTTTTCTGACTGACGTACGGGATGTTCAGTTTAGCTCAGGATAAATGTCTGGAAATAATACTATTCAAAATGACCTAAATAATAACCTGGCAGCGATTACGGACTTTGATAACATGAATCAGATGCGAGTGCTTCAAAGCAGCATATTCTGACCTCCAGAACGTCCTCGGTCTGGTCAGATGTGAGGATGTTGACTTTGACTTTCTGGCCGTTGGACAGGTAGATCTCCAGCTGCACCTCTTCAGTGGGGATCTGCTGGGTCTCCTGTGGTGAAGACAAACACAGATGCTCTTTAAAACACCTTTGTGCTGAACTCAAACTCAACTTCTGAAGCTTCCTGCCAGATTCAGCTGATCTCAGAGTTATTCTGATGAGCCTGCAATACCGCTGACGATAATCACACCCTTTCACACTCACAAAAAATGAAAGTCACAGAGTCAGAGCAGTTTCATTTCCTCTGAATTTTAGCTTACATGTCATGAGTGCTACATATTCAATGGAACAACATTACTATTTATACATTCATACACTTCTTTATTTAAAAGTGCTGTAAGTGTATGACTCTTCTAAAGCATAAAAATACTGTAAAATGTTTCCAGATAGCAAACATCTTTAATAGATAACAAGTAGCGTGACTGTTCTATCACATTTTTTTGCAGATTCATCTTTTCTCCCCCCTCCTACAAGTTTCATCTCCCACTGAGATGCAGGTCTCAGAGCAGAGACTGATCTTTATAGAGATTACAAAATGAAAATGCGAGGCCAGGTCTAATCTCCTATTCTGCTCCTGCAGAGACTGCTCTCTGATGGGCAGCCGGTGCACGAACACCATCTGACTGCAAAATTACCTATATCTGTGTGGGCTGGAGGAGCAAAATCCCAAAGAATGAATGCAATTCAGGCCAAACATGTAGTACTGAATGGTACTGGCATGTAAAAAAGTAAATGAGCGGGTAATGAGCTATTTCTGCATTCATCATTAAGATTCTATTTTATTGAGGAAATGAGATAAACGAGGCCCATAAATATTTAATTGGAAATGCTAAATCTGTTTTAAATTCATATCATTAATATGAGAGTTGAAACAAAATAGGGTCAGAATTTTAAAGAGTTCACATACTTTGTAATGTCTTCATTTTTCTACAGTGCGTTTGTGCTTGTGAATGTATAAGTAATCTACAATGTTACAAAGCTCAAAGTCTCCTACAAAATATGTACAATAATTATTGTCTCTAAAAAGAAAACTAAGACTCGTTAAAACATACTGATTTAGGTCCAGATATTAATTCAATTCAACTGTCACAAATTGAAATTTTAGTACTATGACCTTCAAAAAGAGTGCATGTCCTCTAGCAGGTCTTTGACTGACTGCCAACTATGTCACTTTTACATGTAGAAATTTGAAGAGCTGTTTAACAGAGAAAAAGTTTTTTTTTTTAATGTTTAGTAACTAATTTATTTGCCGTTGCCATGATAACAGTGAATAATATTTTACTAGCTGTTTTGCAAGATAAAAGTGTTCAGTTTAAAGTACAATTTAAAGACTTGGTTAGTCAGGTTGACAAGGGAAGTTTGGTTAAGTAGGCAAGTTATAAGACAATAGTGGTTTGCTCTGTAGGCAATAGGAAAACAATATCTTAAGGGGTATAGACCATTTTTGAGGGATGTAAACAAAAAGAATCATCCCAACATATTTATTTTACAATTTTAATTTCTATAGCTTCCGAAAATTCAAAAAGTGCCATCGAACTGCCTCTTGTTATAGTTATGAAATAGTTTGATAACAAGCAGGAAATATTCATGGGCAAATGACATGACCACATTGTCTTTAACAATAATGAGCTTAAAACATGGTTTAATTGTTTTTAAAACTGCTCAAATTCCAGCCAAACTAAAAGAAAGAGGCTTTCGCCACAAGAAAAAAAAATTATAGGAAATTCTGTGAAAATTGCACACACAAACAGACATGACAAAGTACTATATTTACAATTCTTGAAATTAATTTGTAGAGTTATTATAAATATAAAGAATATAAAATTTCTACCTGTTGAGCTTTCCTCAAAAAGCTGTTGAACATCTCACTGGATCCCAGAATTGGGTCCTGACGCACTGTAGGAGAAAATAAAATGCTCTTCATTAAAGGTGTCAAAAACATCCTACTCCTACAACATCCTACAAATGAACTTTGAGAAATTAATATTTTTAAATCAGAGGGAATGAATTAAATTGATTTTAAGTTACAGTAGCATTGTTACAGAAGATTTCTATATTCCACAACAAATTCTGAACTAAAATTGCACAATACTTTACATAAATTTAGCAGCTGCTTTGCTTTATGATAGAAATACAGTTGAAGTCAGAATTATTAGACCCCCTGAAATATTAGCCCCCCTGTTTTTTTCCCCAATTTATGTTCAACGGAGAGATTTTTTTTTTAACACATTTCTAATAGTTTTAATAACTCATCTCTAATAACTGATTTATTTGATCTTTGCCATGATGACAGTAAATAATATTTGACTAGATATTTTTCAAGAGACTTCTAAACAGCTTAAAGTGACATTTAAAGGCTTAACTAGGTTAATTAGGTTAACTAGGCAGGTTAGGATAATTAGGCAAGTTATTGTATAATGAGGGTTTGTTCTGTAGACTATGTATTTATGTCTGTAGACTGAAATAAAACAAGTAAGACTTTCTCCAGACGAAAAAATATTATCAGACATACTGTGAAAATTTCCATGCTCTGTTAAACATCATTTGGGAAATATTTAAAAAAGAAAAAATAAATTCAAAGGGGGGCTAATAATTCTGACTTCAAATGTATATATTTTTGAGCAGAAAGCAAATCAGCATATCAGACTGATTTCTAAGGGATCATGTAACTGAAAATTGGAAAGATTAAATGACATATTAAAAAACATGCAATTTTTAAATGTTAATATTTCACAATATTACTGTTTTCTATTTCTATAAGCTCTTTTTGTGATGAAGGATTTTATCAAACTGTTTTAATGAGATACTCAAAGCAAAATAATTCACTTAAATAAACCAAACACAACATATCTAAAAAAAAAAAAAAGCAAGCACTTTGCACTATTATAGGGAGTGTCCACATTTGTAGCTCGACTTGTGACAGAAATGACCACACATGCAAAACTATGCTGAATGCAGGGCTGAATACACCAGCTTTGTTAGGGTGTTTTAATCAGTTGACAATTATTGAATAGCTTATAAAGTGTGTAAGAATGCCACAGTCTCTGTCACACACACAACTGAGGATATACTAGGTGTTTCAGAAACCTGTGTTTAACTGTATTTAATAATGGCCACCATTACATCCCCTTATTTTAAAAACATCCTCTTTTTAAAATAACTGCTGGCATTTTATAACACGGCCCATCCACTGACAACAGAAAAAAAGAAGAAATAAAAAACACTTTTTTATTTCAGCAGAAAAAATTATACTTTTTATTAAATCTGGCCCCTTTCCTTGTGTATGCAGGCCCCATGATTTCAAGTACATTTTTGCAAAACCTTGGTAGATCACAATATGTATTTTTTATTTTCCTTCTGTTTAATAATCAAATTTATTTTTTGACTATTTACTTTATTGTTTTTGATACTTTTTTGATGTTGATACTGTGATATTGAGAAATCTGCAGGTTGTGATCTGTGGTTCTTGTTCTATTGTTTTGTTTAGCTAAAATAACAGCAATTTACTGGTGATTTTACAACGTCTCATCCTGGAAAATTGGTGGAATTCATTTTCTGGTATATATATATATATATATATATATATATATATATATATATATATATATATATATATATATATATATAAATATATTTATTTATTTTATTTATTTATTTATTTTTTTAAAGGGCCTGTTCATACATGACCTCTTTACATCAATTTACCAGTAATTTTCTGAAAGGTTTATGTGTGAAAGGGGCTAATGACTATAATTAGCTAAAAATGGCTATGCTTGAGCATTTCTGTCCTTTTTATGGAGTAATCTTGTAAAATCATGTCCTGTTTTTGGTTTGTTTTGATGTCTTTGATCCAAGGTGGGGCATTTATATTTCATTGAAATGGCACTAGACTTCATGTGAAATCAGAAAGAGGATCTTTTCAGCATCTCTCTCTGACCACAGTGATGTGCACCAAGTTTTAGAAGGTGGAGTTCAGACTTATTCAAATGACCCACAAATGAACACATGCATAAACAAAACAGTAGTGGGTTTGTCACTGTTCTTTAAATAGTTCAAAGAACATATTTCCTCTTGAAACCGCTCGACAAATAAATTCTGAACTATTATCCCAGCTGAATTATTGGCGCCCCTATGTTTTTCCCAAATTTCAGTTTGACAGAAAGAAGACTTTAACACATTTCTTAAATTAATAGTTTAAATTCTTTATTTTATCTTTGCCATGATGACAGAACATTTAATAGATATTTTTCAATACAAAATGTAAACCTCAATGTTTTAAAAGTCATATAATAAAATAATATTAACTGACCTGGTATATATTTAGCCTATTTCTTTAAAAATACCACCACGGCTCTTTGACTGACAATGACCTTAGTTTTGCAGGGGGAAAAACGATGCTGGAAGCAAAAAGACCAACATAAACTATAATGTTTATTTTCGCTTCCAATATAGCACACGAGCAAACAACCACAAGCCGTTTGCGCAAACTAACGAAATATTTGTTGTGAACAGCTTGTGTGTTTGTGTGGGTTCATTTTCCATAACTGTGTTTCTGAGTGATGTAACCGAGGGGAGCCCTGGCCAAGAGCAGCTTCAGACTGTGAGCAAATAAGCTCAACAAGGCTTAGCTTGTTGGATGGAGAGTGCCAGTGCTGGAATGGATTAGCGCAAACGGCTCTTGGTGCTCCCAGCACTGCTGATTTCCTTTTGTGCGCAGAAAATCTCACCCGTAACCTGTTAAACGACAAATCCTCACAGCTGTGGCCATGTTTTATGTAGTTTATCTGGTTCTTTGCTAGCCGAAATTTGACGTAGCTTTTATTAAAACAGGATGTTTAGGTGGAACATTTTGAAAGACAACAGGTTTATCAATTACATCACATTCATGAATCATGACTTGCTACTTCTTAAGACCAATTCACACCCCACAGACAGACGGCAACAGACACTTTTAACAGTACCAATCTTTCGCAACTGAACTTGGTGGATAGGCAATCATCAGATTGTAAAGAGAAGTGAGGAGCTGTTATCTGGTGTTTTTATTTTGACATTAGTCTGCATCTGTCTCAGCGTAAGGTGTCATCCTAATTCTAAAGAGCATCTGATTGGACGAAAATCAGTGAAGTGCAAGCTGAGTCATCAGATTTGCTCCATTTTTGCAGAAGATTGTTAAATGTAAATGTTTTTTTTCGTTGAATTAAAAAACATATGTCACCATATATTGCATAAACATATACTTGATTTGAGTCGTGTCCACATCATAACGTCAGGTGTGCATTATTCATGATCAGGTGTACATTATTCAATGGCCTGCTAATTACTTAATATGTACATCTTGAAAAAACATTAAAAAATATTTCTTGAGCATAAAATTATCAAAAAATCTGATATGAATATGAACTGAAATAATGCGAAATAAAAGAACTAATATTACTACAACTATCAAAAAACATAAATTAAAGCTACATATTTGAATAATATTAATAATAATAATAATAATAATAATAATATCATTATATATAACTATTTAAATAAATATTAAAACAATACAAATGCAGATAAAATAGACAAAATGTTTTTTTAACTGAAATTTAAACTTATATGTTATATTCTGGATATAAATAAAACTATAAAAAATATTAATAATTTCTAAAGGATTATGTGATGTGCAATCACATTGAAAAATCTGTTTTGCCATCACATAGATAAAATCGCTTTTAACATTAGAGCAATTGACTAGGGGTGTCAAAATTAATTGTTTCTTTGGTGACAATTCGATATCTGTTGAGTAATAATCATATTGTATATGTTATTGTATACTGACGTCATTTATCTCATTTGTGCTGTGTCGCCGTAGCTTACTATGGCGAGGGAGGCGAGCGAGAGTCCAACTATTTAAAAAAACGACGCTCCAACTATTTAAAAAAAGCAGAAACTGTCCACAATTTCATTGCTTGTGTGTTTGCTGGACAGTCTTTCACTGACACCAAAAACTATCCAAAACCACCCAGTCTGGCAACACTGCACTGCTGCCTTTTATCAGTGTCACTCATTGGTGAACAGCGCCTGTGAAGTAAAATATAAAATTGTGTATGGAAAGCATAGTCAATGCACAGAGATATCGAATTGAACCAAATCGATGGCATGATAATCGTAACCCAACCGAACCATGAGACCAGTGTAGGTTCACAGCTCTACAATTGACCCTTTGCTAAGCCCCGCCCTCCTTAGTTACTGTTGTGACGCCTGTCAAGCTTTCGTGCCTGGCACGTCTTTTATAATACGATTAGGGCTGTACAATTAATTGAAAATCCGGTTTCGATTTCGATTTTGGCTTCTAACGATTATGAAAAACCATTCATTGAGATAAACGATTATTCCATCATATACCGCTCCCTTTCCAGTTTTCCACACATTTGTTGCTCTGCAAAGCTCAGTTCCACGTGAAACTGACATGTACTGAAAAGTAATGTTTGCAGCATGGGATGCGTATCATTCATTGATGAACATTTGAATCATTCATATTTTTAAAGGCGCAAAAGAGCGCATATTGGTGTGTGTGTGTGCGCGCGCTGTGCTTAGCCTCGGACAGGCTCATAAACGAGCAGAGCACCCCTCTAACACCATCTTAATGTGAGCGCTTTAATGGTCAAATACATGCACATTTGTGTCAGAGCGCGGCGTTTAGTGATTATTCCTATTAACCCTCATTTTTGTAATAAACAAACAAGTTGAGAATCAAAAGACATGTGAAAGAGAAACTATATCAGAGCCGCACTATTCTTAAAGTGACAGCGCGCAATACTCCTGCTGCTGACTGTTTTTATTATTAATCAAACAACAAAAGGAGAAAATCCCTCACTGCTCTTGACTGAAGGACTTTTGTAGCTAAAGTTTTTTCTAACAGAGAAGATGCTTAAAGCACAGTTTAAACATAACAGATTTAATAACTGATTTCTTTTATCTTTGCTATGATGACAGTACATATTTTACTAGATTTTTTTCAAGATACTAGTATTCAGCTTAAAGTGACATTCAAAGGCTTAATTAGGCTGGCTTGTGTAGCAAGCCAGACTACTGAAATCCTATTTTTCTTCTGAGACTAAAAAACAAAACGCATCTCCTACAGCTTTCGAGCTATGACCACCAAACTCACACCAGATCTCCAAACTGGTCTGACTCGGGTTGCTATATCTTTTCTGACTGATCCTACTTTCGGTTTTCCGAAAAACATCCCGGGACCGTCGGAAAAATCCCATAGACTCAACATTGGACCAAACTTTGAGACCTCATAACTCTGCGTCAGATTGTCGCACAGACTTCTAACTGGGCTCATTTAACTCAGACTACCTAACTGCCAATAACTGATGAGCTTTTAACTTGCTGGCCACGCCCTAGCAACCCCTTTTGGGACCCTAGAAACCGTCCCATAGACTTCCACTGCAAAAGACTCTCATTGACTTTATATTGGGTCAAACTTTGTGACCTCATAACTCTGCATCAGACTGTCCCACAGACTTCTAACTGGGCTCATTTAACTCAAACTACCTAACTGCTAATAACTGATGAGCTTTTAACTTTCTGGCCACGCCTTAGCAACCACTTTTGGACCCTAGAAACTGTCCCATAGACTTCTATTCAAAAGACTCTCATTAATTTTACATTGAATCAAACTTTGTGAGCTCATAACTTTCCATCAGACTGTCCTACAGACTAATGGCTGAGCTCATTTAACTCATTTAATCACTGATGGCCTTTTAACTTTCTAGCCACACCCTAACAACCAGATTCTGCACCCTAGCAACTGTCCCATAGACTGCCATTATAGAGGTTCAGATTGATATCATCATGCTGCAGTGTTATAGAGACATGGGGTTGTTTTTAACTGTTCATACTGGCAAGAAGCTTTGACACATCATTAGTCTAAGCTGTCAATCAACTCCATAGCAACAAAACAGACTAACCTAGCAACGATATAACAACAGCTATATCTCAGCATCAGAACATCGTAGAGAAGCGGGGATTGGCTTGTTTGACTCATGCTAGCACACCATAAGTCCTGTATGGTTCACATGCTAGCAATGACTAGCAACATGCTAATAATGATTAGCTAAGTACTTTAACATGCTAGAAATGCTTACTAAACATTAAGGAAAATCTACAGAACATCGCTTTATCTATCTATCTATCTATCTATCTATCTATCTATCTATCTATCTATCTATCTATCTATCTATCTATCTATCTATCTATCTATCTATCTATCTATCTTGCTAATAACATGCTAATTCATGCTAGAATCATGCTAGTAACATGCTAATTCATGGTAGAATCATGTTAATAACATGCTAATTAGTGCTAGTAACATGCTAATTCATGCTAGAATGATGCTAATAACATGCTATGTCATGCTAGAATCATGCTAAAAATATTATAGGAAAATACTGTGAAGAATTCCTCTGTTAAAAATCATTTGGGAAATATTTATATATTAAAAAAAATTCACAGAAGGGTGAATAATTTTGACTTCAACTAATAATCGTTTTGAATAACCGTGATTACAATTATGACGTAAATAATCATGATTATGATTATTTCCATAATCGAGCAGCCCTAATATGTATGCGCTGGTGTCAGACATTGCCAGGGATATAATTAGCAATTTTTGGAGAACAGGTGAGATTTCTAAGAAAGCCAAACAAAAAGGACTGTAGTATGCATTACAGGGGTATACTTGGTGAAATTTAAAAATAATCTAATAATAACAAATTAAACTGTTATTTCCCTTATTTTAGCCAAAAAGCCTGATAGACTAATTGTTGTGCAATAGAATATAGCGTTACTGACCGACAAGGAAACTACATAATTCATTCATAGACAGAACAGCCAGAAAGGGGAAATTGATGGATTTGTGCCAAATATGAGCATCATTGACGCATAACAATGTACAGTACCTATAACTGTCAGTATGTTTGTGCTTTTTATACCTTTTCTATTCTAATTTGCAGTTAAGTGGAAAAATTAAATGCATTGAAATGCAAATCAAATAAATAGCAGAAGTGAACAAATAGATTTTCCCTACCAGCAAATATTAATCTGACACTAAATGTAAAAGCAGACACTAACTCGCTCTAACATGGTCACCAATGACTAAATCTCTAAAGACGGACGAAAACATAGGTGAATTGTAGCTCTGACATGGACATGAGGGTTATATATTACTGAAAAACAGCTGCAGGTGAAGTATATTGTGCTCAGATTGTGATCACATCTCGGTTTTGTTCTGTTGATTTTTAATTTCAAATATTTGTAGCTTGAAACAGATGGAAATGTGATTGCTATTAGTATGATTACTATTACGAGGGCTTTAACGGAGCAGTGCTCATAATATTGAGCATAAAAAAAAGAAAAAGACAGCTGGGAAACATAACCTGCTTTGTATTTTTGTAGAAAACACAGTTTAGATCTTTTTTAAGGTAAGAGGTGTGTGAGTTATTGCAGTCTAATTATCACTGAATGTGTCAGGAATATCGAAAACAAAACCAACATAACCCCACTCTTTTAGTGCCCCTCACAGAGCCTGATCCATGCTGGCATTTCTCCCCTTGGGTTTTAGGTTTTGGAAAGGGAAAAAAATTCCACCATCCTGTCCAAACTTTTAAGATACCGGGTATCTCGAAAGCTTGACAGACATCCTGCACGTAGCTACAGTTGTTAAGCCACAATTGGTGTGAGGCAGTTTTAAGGTGTGGCTTAGCGAAGGGTCAATTCCATGCAAATTTCAACCATGCCATGAAAAAATAGCGAAACAGTTTCTACATTTATTTTGTAAGGAAGTATTTTACGGTACTTTAAAAATACTTAAAAATGTCTCTATCAATGTTTTCAAACTATTATATTTGATTTGCCAAAGTCACACAAGTACCAATTTCGCATCCGTCACATCCATAACGGAGAGATGTCACATCCATAACAATGCTTTTTCCTCATAAACGCAAACATGCGTCAAACATGTAAAATAAAATAAAATCAATCATTTTTGTTCTATAGAGCAGCGGTTCCCAACAGGGTGGTCGCAGGCCACAAGAGGGCCTCAGCGAGCTTTGTGGGGGGTTGCGTCATATTTAAAAAAAATTCTTAGCAGTGGACAATTAGGAGAATGATTATGTTGCCTTAGTTCATTTTATCCCCTAGTTCAGTGGTCTTAAACCACCGGTCCATGGGTCAATTGGTACCAGGCGAGGCCGCACAAGAAATCAATAATTATTTCCATTTTATTATCTGAATCTGAACAATCTTTTATTTTGAAAAATGATCGTAATCTCTCGCTTACATCTCAGTCACTTGAGCACCAAAATTTAACCCACAAGCAGCAAAATGAGTAAGAAACAGGCGTCTGTTTCTTTGCTAAGGGAAAAAAGCCAAGTGAAGAACCCCGAACTGCCAAGGTATGGAACCACAACCCACTTGTCAACAAATCAGGTGAATCCACCATGGCTGTGCAAGAAGATCAACTGATGGAGATTGCAAATGACGGCGGCATTTTGTGTATTTGTAGAGTTTGCACAAGTTTGTTGTTTACAATGGAGGTGCGCGACTTGCGTGAACAAGTGGCATGACACGCTCGCACCAATGAACCCCGGGCCGCGACGCGAGCGCATCGCGAGTCACGTGACAAAAATTGTCTGATCAGCTTAAGCTTGTATGGAATATTCACATTTCGGTAAGACTAATTTTCGCAGACAAACATAGAAACATCCAAACACTGTGGTGCTTTGTACTTTTCTCCATAAATAAAACTTGTATCAGAGTGACAGCAATGTTTTGTCAGTTTGTCATCCTCTGAGAAAACGGTTGATGGTCGCATAGCAACCTACGAAACCCATCTGCCCCTCAAACTTAAATGAGCGATTATATCATTAAATGTGAAGGGGGCCTTACAATATTTTCTGGGGAAAAGGGGGGTCTCAGGCAAAAAAAGGTTGGGAACCACTGCTATAGAGAGTCAACTCTTACGCATTTGATTAGCATTATTTTTTTGGGGTCGTGCAGTTTAATTCACAGAATTTCCACAAAGTATGTTGTATACTGTAAACTTGCTAACTTTCATCATCACATCCATAATGCATGTTTATTTTCCTCAATTAAAATGTAAAACTGTTTACAGACCGATTTGTTCTGATGCCATAATTCTGTGGTTAGTTGTTTTGGAAAATATAAACAGATGTTTCAATGTAATGTTAACGTATACTTTTTCGGTTTTGAACGTTTACGTTTACGTATTGAATTTTTACTGCAAATGTCACATTCGTAACGTTGGAATTGCTCATTAAATAAATAGAAATTCATCATCCTAAATTGTATTAATATTTCAAAACATTGTATTTGTACTGTATTTCTGATCAAATAAATGCAACTTTGAGCATAAAAACATAAAAAATATTGGCAACTTAAAACTATTGACCATTTCAGTATACACGTTTAAAATGAATCTTTGTATTGTATAAGATTTGAAAAGTTTTTTGTTTAGTAGAAGACTTAGTAAGTAGAAGAGTAGTAAGTTTTTTACCAGCTTGCATGTACTTCTCCAGCTGTTCTCTTCTCTGATCAACTTCAGCCGGTGTGAGAGTAAAGATCTTCTTTGGTGGAAAAGCAGGCACCACGTTATTTCCATATTCTTTTTTTATCTGAAACAACAAGAAGAAGAGTTTAGTTCAATTATTAAAGTGAAATTCTGGAAAGTTGGTACTTGTGCGAGGAAAAAATTATAGTGTCCACTGCACACACACACACACACGCACACACACACACACACACACACACACACACACACACACACACACACACACACACACACACACACACACACACACACACACACACACACACACACACACACACACACACACATATATATATATATACATATATACATATATATATATATATATACACACATATACATATATATATACACACACACACACATATACACACATACATATATATATATATATATATATATATATATATATATATATATATATATATATATATATATATATATATATACACACATATATACACACACATATACATACATACATACATACATACATACATATATATATATACATACATACATATATACATACATACATATATATATACATACATATATATATATATATATATATATATATATATATATATATATATATATATATATATATATATATATATATATATATATACATAAATACATATATATATATATATATATATATATATATATATATATATATATATATATATATATATACATACATATATATATACATACATATATATATACATATATATATATATATATATATATATATATATATATACACACACATATACATACACATATATATATATATATATATATATATATATATACACACACACATATACACACACATATACATACATACATATATATATATATATATATATATATATATATATATATATATATATATATATATATATATATATATATATATATGTATATACACACACATACACACACATATACATATATATACATATATTTGTTTTGTGTGTTTTTTTGTAAATATATATATATATATATATATATATATATATATATATATATATATATATATATATATATATATATATATATATATATATATATATATATATATATATATATATATATATATTTACAAAAAAATGCAAAACAAAACACAAAACAACCCCAAAACAAAACGCACAACAAAACAAAAAAAAACACAAAACACACAAAACAACAAAACACACAACAACACTCAAAAAAAAACAACACACAACAAAACAAAGCAAAACAAAAAAAACAAAACGCACAACAAACAAAAACACACAACAACAAAACACACAAAGCAAAAACACACAACAACAAAACAAAACACACAAAGCAAAACACAAAACAAAAAACACAACAAAACAAAAAAATAACACACACACAAAACACAAAACAACACACAAAACAAAAAGCAAAACAAAAAACAACACAGCAAAACAAAACGAAACACACAAAACAACATACAAAGCAAAAACAAAACACACACACAGACATACTGTACATACATACAAACATGCATACAAACATACATACAGTATATAGTATGATTTATACATAAAGTTTAATAGGATCATTATTAAGGCATTATTTCCATTTTTTGTTATTTCTTTAAAAGTAAAATTTTTAATAAAAAAAAAATGGTTTACATTATATATATATATATATATATATATATATATATATATATATATATATATATATATAATACATCATTAAATTTGCATTTACAAAATACACAATAAAACAATATATCTATGTCAGTAACAAATTACTAAATTAGAATTTACTTTTTTAATTTATTTTTATTTATAAACAATAGTTTGTAAAATATTGTAACATTCCGGAGCCCATTTTAAGGGTTAACTTAAGCTTTCAGCATGTCAGCCTGTGTGGATTGCATCATATAAGCACGTATGATCTGACGAGGCCCTCAACGCCCTGTTTCCTAGCAACAGCAGCAATGAAACACAACAACACACACTTGATGGTGAGATCACTGAACTTCTCCATCCTCATTCATGACCAAACACAGTCTGGCAAACTAGAGGGGTTTCAAAATGTAACAGCCATAATCTTTCACGAAAACGACGCTTCCACAGGAGAACCACTCAAAAATTGTCCATCACTGCTGAATATGCTTACTGCTTCAGATGAGAAGCACGTTTCACAGGCGTACTCTGTGAATAAAATCCAATCCAAATCAAACATGTCTGTGTGTTTCTCACACAACCTCAGTAAATATTTTGAAGCAAATTACAGGCGTTTTTTATGGGGCTGACTGCAGAGTGACTAAACGAATCATGTCCAATTCCATCCAAGATATAAGAGATGTAATGTTCTTATAAGTAAGAGATAATCAACAGATTGATATGTGTTAAAAGATTTTCAATGCACAATGTAAGGGCAAAGAACCACCCCCAACATGGTTAATGCACAGCAAGCCATTGATTATCCAGCTGAATCCATGGTTATTTGCAAGGTTAAAGACAAGATAATGCTAGTTTTGCTCGATTTTCGTAAAAAATTTGAAAAATGGACAAATATATTAGAAAATGTAACTATTTTAACATTTAAAAAAATAATAAAATCTAATTATTGAGAAAGATCACCTTTAAAGTGGTCTAAATGTAATTATACTTTTGCAACATAAACTAGTTTTGCAGATCAGGTTCACAAATGTTATTTTATTGGCTTGTGTTTTGTAAATCATTTAAATATAAGTTATTGAGTTTAATTAAATAAATAGAAAATTATATTATTTAATAAAATTAAGAATTATAACAAATCATTTATATTTTTGGCCAAGTGCATCCAGAACTTTCGGTTTCAGCCCAGAATCTTTATTTCAGTGCACCCCTAATGGCTTGTTTCCACTAACTGGTACAGTACGGTACCGTTTGGTTTGGTACGGGTCACCTTTATCAGGCTTGAGTTTCCACTACCAAGGCTAACCTTTTGGTGGGCGTGGTGTATGACAGAAAGTTTCAGTCAGCATCATTCTCGCTTGAATAAATGTCTACAATAAAGCTGTACGGGTCGCTCACATATCTTATGAAAGGCACTTCTCACAAAACAGACGCTTTATACACAAATACTTTTGTATAAATGTTTATTACTAACTTTTCTATGAACAGGATTTGATTATAACTGCAGATCAATGACAGTGCGAAATAGGCTACTGTAACGTCTGTAATTATATTAAATAAATGAATAAATGAACATACATAAACACATACAGCCCCTTATAGTTCCCGATATGTTACCAACTACAGAACTACACTCAACAGACATTTCATCCTTATTTAGGTTCAAAAACAACACAAAATATAGCCTAGTGAATGAAAACCTCTTGTCTGTGTCTGTAATTTTCAGCAGCACATGTAGCTCTCTGTTAGAGAGTAATTCCATCATTCTGAGTTTATATTAGTCTAAAAGGTGAAGATAATAGTTTTACATGGCAATTTATTCACGTTTGCTGAAAAAAAATAATGTGATTCTTTTTTCCAGCTTCTCCTTTGTTTTTCCACGCTTCACTCTCGCGTTTGTCAGTTTCTGATAGGATCGGGTTTCAAAAGCACGTCAATAATCAAGCGCACATTATTATCATCAGCTCGTTATTATCATCAGCAAGTTTGTTATTTCAGATATAGACACTCAGCGAGCGCAAGCAAGAAAACAAAACCGCTCGCACGTCAGACTGGCTCGTAAAAAAACAAAAAACAAAGGGGCACAGGGTAAATCTGCTCTTCTTTTTGGCATTGTGGCTGTTCATCAAGACGACGACAAGGTTTGTTTGAGCCCAGGTGGTTGACCATGGCTCGTTATTTATTATGTATATTTACTCTGTAAAAGATCTCTCGGCTATGTATTTTAAACATGGCGGCTCTTTTGTTTTCATTTTGGCTTGTTGCATAAGGGAATGACGTATCTCTGTTAACCAATACCGTTCAGCTGCACATCTAGCTCCGCCTTTTGGTACCCTTTCCAAAGGGTGCTGAAAAAGTGGTATGGTAGGGTTCGGTACGCGTTTTGACAGTGGAAACGACCATAAAAGCGTACCAAACCGTACCGTACCACTCAGTGGAAACGGGCCACAATATTCTACAGAAGTTTCATTTTAAATCTCCTAGTCCCCGCTCTGAATCAGTCAAAGACAGGGAGAGTAAATGACCATGAGTAAAAAGCTCATGGTAACCTGTGTTAGCTACCTCTCGAAAATATTTTGCGCATGTTTGCAAGTTAGTTAATCCCCATCGGCTCTATGTAGAAAATACCTGGAGATCAATGAAGGCTCTCAACACAAATCGATTAAGTTAACTTAATTGTTTAATGATAAATCCACTTAAAGTTGTAAAAATTATTAAGTTGTCACCGCCAAAAAATTCAAGAATTGTGTTGTTTCAATTCATTTTAAACTCATATTTTTTTTTAGATTTTAACAGATTTGTGTGTGTTGAGCATCAGTTAAGACATGTTAGCAGCTGTTAGCTTTAATTGTGGGGAAAACTGGATAATTTTAAGCTTTTGTCAGCTAATTTCAGATTCTGGGTTTAACATAATTATTAGGGTGGGATCAAAATAGGTGACGTAGCGCAAAACTGCAAGTGGAGTGACACGTCGGTTTCTCATTATTATTCATAGCAGAGATTTATCCTATGAGAAGACCCTGTTTCTTAATTATTCATGAGACCACATGCTTTCGGAAGGCAAAGCAGACCTGCCAAGCTCTGAGAGAGACGCGAGTCATATGTGTTTGTTTCCATTATCCACGGGGTTTGTTGCATGTTTTCCTCGCGATGCTGTCCGGCCCGATACAGCAAAGTTGTTGGTTTGCAGCAAGCAATTTTGTCTGGAGAGCTGTATGAGAATTGGAGAATGGCGGACTTTGTCTTTTATCAGTGGGATTCGTTACCATCAGGTTTCCATTGAGAAACATCGCCTTTATCCGTGCTGCCGTGTTCGCCTATGTTTAAAATCCTCCAGATTACCAGCAGGGCTAATGGTTGGAATAGACAGGGCAAGAGACTACATTGCTATCCACTGTCTGCATTTAAACTCAGGGATTGAGGAGGAGAGAAGTCGTCCTCATTTATAGTGTTTATATAAGCACGATTATCTGTATAATGATATTACAAATTGTGGTTATGTGTATTTAAAATTACGAATAACAAATGTAGCAGGGCATTAAATTATTTATTGTTTATTTCTTTGCATTTTAACTTTGTAAACTATAAAATCAGTCTTCTCACGGTTTGTGTCTGATATTGTGAGCCAACTACCAGTTGCTCGCTTCATTCTTTTTCCCCTGCACTGCCGGCCACGCCCACTCCTTCTGCTCACAGCGCTGCTCCACACCTATCTAGGAGCATTTTTTGTGGTAGACTTGAACCAAAGAGCATAGAATCACCAAGAGGCGACACTCTTATGCTATTTGGGAAACTAGTGTCACATGGTGGCCATTTCAGAATGAAAATTCCAATAGGAAAACAGCACGGAAAACTAACAATAGACAGAATGAATTAAAATATTGAGTTAAAATGAGTACATCCCTTTTGAAAAGTAACATTTTAAAACATTTTAAAACAATATCCCAATGAAAACAGATAATTTCCAAAATGTTGACAAGACTAAGTTTAATACATCTGATATCTAAAATATCTGTTTCACATATAACATAAAAGTAAGGTTAACAAAATAACTTAATTACTTTTTTTACTCAAATTAGGGTGAAGCAAAAATAAGTATAAGCAAAAAAAAACTACAACAAAAACTTTATTATCTGGTAGTTTGTATGGCCTTCATGATTTTTAATGACAGCATTAAAAATCACAAATAAAAAAATATATAAAAATAAATAAATTAGGAGAAAGTAGCTTTTTAAATAAAAAGCTTTATTAGTATTTTTAACAGACAACACTGGAAAAAATACTATGTACTATTATAATATAATACTCCAACAAAAAGTACTGTTAATCTGTTATTAACATCCCATTTTGAAAGTCATGTTAATTTAATTTAACATAACAGTATTAATATGTATTATGCCAGTGCATAAACTATTGAAGTAATTTAAAGTAAATTCACCAAAACAGTTTCAAGAAAACAAGTATGGTTATTATATTAAACATTAAGGGCCCTATCATACACCTGGCGCAATGCGGCGCAAGGCGCAATTGTTATTTGCTAGTTTCAGCTTGGCGCAAGAGTTGTTTTGACGTTTTGCACCACGCTGTTTAAATAGCAAATGCATTTGCGCTCATATGTGCGGCCACAGGCATTCTTGTCTAAAAAAGGAGGTGTGTTAAGGCGCATTGCTGGCGCGTTGCAATTTTGAGGAACTTAAATAGTGTTCAATAGATCAGATCAAAGCTGGTCTAAAGTCCAGCGCAGAGCGCCTCGCTTAAACATTGCTTAATACACAAAGGGTTTACAGCAATCCGCAAATGTCTTTACAAATGAAAAAGAATTAAAGGATTAAAATATTATAAAAATATTATTTTCTAGCCTACATAAATATAAAAACCACCGCCTCCATGCCTTTATCTGGGGGGCCTTTTTCAGTTTATTTATAACAATTTGCTTTTGTATAATGTTATTATTAGTAGTAGTATTATTTATTATATGCATATTTATATTTGTTTTATTAAAAACAAGCTTAGATTTGCCCACCTGTCAGGTTTTGGACCATATAGGGCACAGCATGTGTATTTGGATATAACTCAGTTTTTTGGCCACACTTACATTTATTTGTTTGCTGGAAATTAGAACTGAATATAAAAATAGTTTTGAAACAAATATTTGCGCTAATAGATGTCTGTGCGTACAACACGTTTCCCTATGCACAAGAGTGAAAGTGAAAGTAAAGAATGAGGAGGCTCATCTCTCATTCTAGCCTGTAGATGCTCTGTTTAACTGTTTTCTCGGTAGTAAACCATGTAAATAGCAAATGCACCATGGTGCGACACAACTGACTCTTAAAGGGAATGGGAGATAAGATTCTGATTGGTTTATTCTCAAAACACACTGATAACTCATTAAGAGAATAAGCTAAACCCTGTAAGACCATGCGCAAAGCGGATTTTTCCATCCTTAAAATAGCAAAAGTCGATTCCGACACGCCCTTAATGCTTTTGCGCCCTGCGCTTTGCGCAAGGATCGTCAAAATAGAGCCCTAAGTCTGTAAAATAAACTATTAAAAGTGCTGATAATCACCAGTCTATGCTTTCAAGTGTTGTATTGTCGTCTTTGATTTTGTAGTTCAGCTTTGATACACTTTTTAAAGGAATAAATAAAAAACAAAGCAGCTGCTTGCCATCGCGATAGCAATAAGATCCAATAGACGGCTGATCGCTTTCACTTCAGAATGGCGGAATTGCCGGGCACTGCTGTTGCAATCGTACGTTATATTGTGTGTCGCCTCTTGGTAATTCTAAGCTCTTTGCTTGAACTAAAAAGGGGGGTTTCATGGCCCTTTAAGGAAAGTGCATTTTTTTTGAACTGTGATCAAAACTGACGGGAATTACCAGTACATTAAACAATTTTATTGAACAGCTTCCATGGAATAATAGAATTTCATCAGGCCATGGAATAATAGTTATTAATTCCTGCCAGACTAAATAGAGCATTAGATGAATAAATAGTGTAGATCAGGGCTGCACAATATTGAATCAATTACACATTGCGATATATTAATTTTTTTATTCTGCTATATATATATATATATATATATATATATATATATATATATATATATATATATATATATATAGTGATATATATATATATATAATAGATGAGTTTAATTGTTTGTAAAGAATCTATAATTTTAGATTGATTGGGAAGATTTAGGAGTGCACAAAATATAAGAATCTATCTACAAGCATAGATAAATTCAATTAAAAAAAGCTAATTAAATAAACAGTGTTTTATTGTTTTGTGAAGACTCGAAATGTATTCAGGAAAACAGTAATTGAATAATCAAATGAAAATACTGCAGTGTTTTCATTTTTCAAACAATTCCATAAAATTAATTGTTAATAATTTTTCAAAGTTACAAACAGTACATCTTATCATGCCTGAATGCTCCTAAATAAATTATATGTGACTATTGCGCATGATCACATTGAGATATCGATGCTGAAAGATACAGTTGAGGTCAGAATTATTAGCCCCCCCTTTTTTTTTTTTTTTAAATCTTTCCCAAATGATGTTTAATAGAGCAAGGAAATTTTCACACTATGTCTGATAATAATTCTTCTTCTGGAGAAAGTCTTATTTGTTTTATTTCAGCTAGAATAAAAGCAGTTTTTATTTTTTTTTAAACATTTTAAGGTCAAAATTATGAGCACCTTTAAGCTATATATTTTTTTCCATAGTCTACAGAACAAACCATCATTATACAATAACTTGCCTAATTACCTTAACCTGCCTAGTTAACCTAATTAACCTAGTTAAGCCTTTAAATATCACTTTAAGCTGTATAGAAGTGTCTTGAAAAATATCTAGTCAAATATTATTTACTGTCATCAAGGCAAAGCTAAAATAAATCAGTTATTAGAAATGAGAAAACTATTATGTTTAGAAATGTGTTGAAAAATACTTCTCTCAGTTAAACAGAAATTGGGGGAAAAATAAACAGGGGGGCTAATAATTCTTACTTCAAATGTAAATGCACCTTGCATAACGAAAAACTGAATCCAAAACATTTACAGGTCATGTGCAGCTTTGTTCAGATGCAATCAATCAAGACACGAAGACAGGGCTAGATATATTGAGTAGCCCCTCCCCTTTTTAATAGCAATTCATTTATATCACAGCTCTGACAGACAGGGTGGATGAGCTAAAGCACATCTGACTCATGAATACCACAGTCTATAATAGCAGTGTGGAGTCTGTTTAACCAGCCTTCTTATTTACACTGTCTGAATCATTTATCCCCTGCATGATGAATCCTAGTTTACATGTGAATAAGTGACTCATTTCTTTAATGGGGCAGGACATTTGAGATAGTGGACTGGTCAGTAGATTTGATGAGATGATGAGATACAACAGTGATGTCCACCAGATGTTGATTTTAGGCCAAAAAATAAACTCTAAATGACATTTTTATTTTACATTTGAAAGAAATGTTATCAGATGTTCACAGAATAAAACAAAACTGTTATTGTACTCAAACAGATAACTATAAATGGTGAATCCAAAGAAACTAAAAATTGTCAAGTGGTCATTTATTTTTCCGGAGCTATATGTTAACCAAAAAATTAACCTCTTTAAGCTCAACATTAAAAATGCATCTTATTTCACTTCAGCTAATATAAATTCATACTTAATAATGAATATGAGCCCTAATTGTCTGTGGATTTTTAAATTTAACCACAATGTGACTTTAATTATTCATATTTGAACCTAATTGTAAGAATATATTGAAATGAAACCAATACATTTTAATACCAAGTATAATGTCTAGTGTAGCTTTGCTCTAATTGTGTTTCATTTTGTCCTTCACTATACATCAAGTCTCAGACAGCATCCACGGCACTACCTGACTGATTTTACAGTCGGTGATTCAGAAACAGCTGTTTAAATATTGTGTTTTCTCAGAAAACATTTTCCTATTACAACCTAATTCTTGACACATGTGAACATCAATGTAATGCTAATTTTTAAAAATGAAGGTCAAACATGCTGCTCGATGAAAGTGTGTGTTCACCTGTTCATGAAGGCCTAAAAGTTGGCTGTATCGTACTCGACAATGCAAGACGCCATTCACATGGATATTGTAAGCCTGAAGAAAGAAAGAAAGAACAGTTTTTTTTGAGTACACACTTAAATTAAACTGCTAATAGACATTTAAGAAAACAATACTAGGATTCATTAATAACTAAACAAAGTCTGTAAAAATTGTGCAACAGAAGCATAAGTAACATTTTTAATAAAACACTTTTTAATAAGTTTCTCAAGCTGCTGAATGTTTTGAGCCCTAAAAGGCACCTAGGTTACACCTTTTTTCAGATTTAATATAGGTCTTTTGTGTCTCCAGAATGTGTCTGTAAAGTTTCAGCTCAAAACACCCATCAGATGATTTATTTTAGCTTTCATAAGTTTCTATTTTATAGCACTGAGCATCAGGTAGAGGTTTTCGTGAACTGTGCCTTTAAGGCTAGTCCTTCACGCCCACCGTTTCCACCTGTCTGTCAGTGTGCCTTAATCTCCTCCCTCGTCTGCATCTCACGCAACATTTGTGAGAAATACTACAGTAAGAACTTTACCAATGATTATTTGATGTATTTGTTGTGGAGTTGCAATGATGAGTCACACACAGTGTCGTTACAAAGTTCACGCACACACAGCGCGCGCGTTTAGCTTTGCACTCTTTTTGCACGCAAATGTGACAGGATACAGGTTAATCCTCACTGCTGTATGGATATCTGTTATGTTAATGTACAAAGTAACCTGATTTAACGTCCACAAACCGGGATTGAAGCGTCTTTTTTTATAATTGTTCTGACACGCGGCTGTGATGATGAAGTAAATCGCTGTAATTCATTACAAACATGCACCGTTTTAAAACATTTTAAAGTTGTAAAACTCACTCTTGATCACATTTGATGATGATTGATGATCCTAGCAAACTGAACAGACCTTTTATTCCCGGTTGCTTTGCACACGTCCTGTCTTGTTGATATGATTATACGCATTACTACGAAGACATGTTAATATGCAGTTGTTAATCAATTCGGTGGGTGGGGAAACTACGCCAAGTTGCAGTCAGTCTCAAAATCGCTCCAATGGGTTCACCGTTTTTGTGTTGTTAAATTGAAAAAAAGGACTGGGTGTGTTTATATCACCCCAATGTGGAGGTATAGACACTATACCTACACATATGTCTGTCCAAACAGCTTGAAAAGTTGATTTTTTCACCATAGGTGCACTTTTAAATACAGTAAATTACAGAATTATTGTGAAATATCACTAAATCTGTTAACTGTAATAACTATAAATTAGGGTGGGGTGAAATCTCAAATGCAAAGCAAAGGTAAGGTAAGCACAGTTGTGTGATCAGTAGTAAATCTCCTCCAGAGGCCAGAAGGCACTCTCGCAAAAAAAACTCCAAATACCCACAATGAAGAAACCCAGAGCATTGCATTATAATAAACAGAAGATTTAACTGTGCTCATTGATTCAACGTGACTAATCAATTACAAGACTATGAAATCACCTCACAGATTTTTCAGATATTTCAAACACTCGACTTAAGTTAAGTTTGGAGTAAAAACATGTTATTCAATGTGGTTTTTTCACATACAGCATTTATATAGTTCACTGGGAAATTATGCAAACAGTTGTCATCATCACAGAATGAATATCTCTATTTAGTTATCATCCAATTACAATGATTTTGCATAGCTTTAGCAAAGGACCTTGAGTCGGGAATCGAACTCTGGTCACCACGAGCACCAAAGTGCTGTATGTCAGCAGATTTAACCACTAGGCTTTTGGCAACAACAAAATATATTTTAAGTTTAAGTTTTAAGACTAAATGAGGGAGTGTAAATGATGAGGCTGTTTTCATTTATAAGTTAACTGTGGCTTTGATAACTTCTAATTAATGTCCTTAAAATGTTATTTATTCCTGGGATTTAAAGTCGGTGTGAACTAAAAGTCGCTCAGATTATTTCAGTAGGATGATATACTTCCAACGGAAATGGAATATTGAGTAGAGGGCGGGGCTTTCTTTTTGTTCATCATTCCCTTATGGTAAACTAATGATAAGAGGAGCGTGGTTAAGAATATTGTGGCTGAAGCCATCAAACTGATGTCATCAGAGAAATACTACTACTCAGAGTGCGGAAGGAAATGGTCAGATTTTGACTGAAGATTTCCAAAGAAATGAAGTAATGAAGACAGCAAAAGTCAAAGATTCATTTTCACTATTTAGCCTGACATATTTACTGCTCCAAAATATTATAAATCTTAAAAAAATAAAATAAAAGAAATAATAATAATAATAATAAAAAAAAAAAAATATATATATATATATATATATATATATATATATATATATATATATATATATATATATATATATATTATATATATTTATATATATATATAAATAGTTTTCAAAGGGAAATTTTTATTTTTTATTTGAAAAAAATATATTTTAGAGCAGTAATCACAATACTGTAATACCGTGAAACTGATATTTTTGTTCAAGGTTATCATACAGTCAGAATCTTATACCAGCCCATGCCTAATGTCATCACATATATCACATTAAAAACTCTATTTAAAACTTTATACATACTTAGAACCCAGTATTTAAAATTCTAATGGCAGTCGGCACAAACAACATTTGATACACATTTTTCTTTACTTGAGGTCGCCTAAAACGTCTTTTTGATGGCAAGAGCTGAAGTTTTATATTTAAGGGATTGGAACAATCTTCAATAATGATGTGTGCTTTCGGTTTAATTCTCATTGAATAAATTTCATTTAGTTGTTTTTGTGCTTAACCTACAATTGCACTGGCAATGCTAACCATCATGTGCATCATTTATAAAAAGACATTTATATAAACAATAATTATAATAACAAAAATTCAGTAATTACATGGGAAACACATTGTTACACAAATCAAAGCCTATGTGTGTTTACATACAGTGACCATGAGAAAATGTTCATATCAGAACACGGTGGTTTGTTGCTATTATTTTAACAATACCACAAAAACAAACAGAGCTATTATCTCTTTTTATACCGAGTCTGAAAACCAACATCATTCGGTTGATCATTTTCTTCATCTAATCATAAGCTTTTCAGCAGTTTCTGATAATCCGTTCACACCAACAGACACTCTACAATGAGACAGGCACAATAATCATGGTAAATATGCAAGAACGTCTCACCACATTTAGTGTCAAAGGATGTGAGAAGCTTTTTTTTCTTATCTGAAACGGTGACGTTTATGGAGCTGCGAGACATTTGCACACTATTGTCTGACTTCCTGATTTGTTGGTGTTTTGACTACTCATCATTTTGCAGCGTTTTTATCCATCTCAATGTGTTGAAACAAATACTGTTCCATTGTCCTTCATGCAGCACAAAATAATATTCCAGTAGGGTAAACAGAGTAATCTAGAAAGTACAGTATTAAAAGACGATTAATAAAGAAACTAGACTCTTATGTAAATTACAGAAAACATGCAATGCATCAACTACTAGACAGCAGTGGTGGAAAGAGTATTGAAAAATCACTCAAGTAATAGTACCATTACTTGCCTAAAATGTAGTACAAGTAGAGTAAAGGTATCTTTTGTAAATATTACTCAAAGTATGAGTAAAAAGTAGCCCTTTCAAAAGTACTCAAGAGTAGTGAGTAGCGAGTATTACATTGTTAAAAGTTAATGCATTTACATGTAATTTATACATGCGAGTATAAACGTAACATTCTGTAGTGCATCGAGTTATTGTCCAGCATGCACACATCATCATAAGATGTTAATATTAGGTTAGATTTAGGTTGTGATGTCAGGTGACCAAAATTCAATGTCTAACCAACGTCTAAATACAAAGCAATTTTGATGTCCAATAATGACATCAAATGACGTTAATATTTGGTTGATTTTAGGTTGTGTTGGAAAGTGACCAAAATCCAACGTCGAGCCAACATCTTAAACCAAAATCATGTTGATGCCAAATATTGACATTTATTCATCAAGTATAGCAACTAAGATCCAACATCTGATAGATGTCTTAGTGGTAACATCCACACAACGTCAAGCTGTAACATCATTAGATGTTGATATTTGGTTGGTTTTAGGTTGGACATTGACGTAATGCAACGTCAAAATGCAACGTCCCCATGACGTTAGGGTAGAATGTCAATCTGATGTCATGTTGAGGTCTCGTCTCGTTGACAGCACTAAAAATGTACTCAAGTGAAAGTTAAAGTACACCTTTTTAAAACTACTCAATAAATTACAATTCCTTAGAAAAAATACTCAATTACAGTAATTTGAGTATTAGT
Source organism: Danio aesculapii (assembly GCF_903798145.1). Taxonomy (NCBI): domain Eukaryota; kingdom Metazoa; phylum Chordata; class Actinopteri; order Cypriniformes; family Danionidae; genus Danio; species Danio aesculapii. The sequence goes on along the minus strand of NC_079454.1, from coordinate 19,697,499 downwards.
TACTTTACACCATTGCTAGACACATACCAAAATACAAAGAAAAAAAATAGACCTTCAGAATGAAAGAACACAATTATGAAGGGTGGTGTTTCAAACACACTGAGTTGAAGAGAATACAGCATATTTTGGGGGCATTTTTGTGGGTCATTTGGCCTTTACAATATGCAATAAAACCATGTTGCATACTGTGACCCCAAAACATTTGACATTGTTTGGTTTGTTTCAGGAGGTTGTTCTGTGTCATTTTCCGTCTTACTGCACCAAACTATGATTTCAATCAACCTCAATGAATTCACATACATTCTGTATTTAAAACGAAAAAGAACTCTGACAAATGTGTATTGCACACAATGATCCAACTACTGACTACTGAAATGACTCATTAATGATATCAAAGCAAGAGCGACTTTACTAACAGAAGTAGGATGGAACTGCCATGTCCTTAAATGTCTCCAAATAAAAAAAGGGAAGAATGAATAAGCAAGTATGTAGGAAGTTCTAACCCTTCCTTGAAGGTTTTTCCCCTCGTTTGGGCAGGAAGTCTGACATTTAAATCGCAGCCCCCTCATTTCTGTAGCTCCTCTGCATATTTAGTAATATATACACCTCCAAAGTATACTACACAACTCTCTGTTGAATACTGTAGAGGAAGACAAACTTTAAAATGTCTAAAGAAAAATATCTTCATTCTTGAGGGATACAGGGAGAAACAAAGCATTCATTCAATGGTTTTAAATCAGCCTGAGAACATTTGGCAATGTAAATGAAGCAGAAACAAAATAAAATGTAAATATTAGTACATGTTAAAACAAAGTGCCTCTTTATGCTTTTTCAAATATAATACCTTTCACCTAGTTAGTAATGTAGGTGTTTGTGAATGTACAAGACTGAAAAGTTTTACAATTCCTCCCCCAAAAAAGAACTTATTCTGAACTGCCTAAAGCAAATTGTCAGTAATTTGTTTCAAATATGCATAAATCCAGACTACAGACTACTCCTTCTTCATTGGCTGCCTGAAAGCAGCAGTTACTTGACCCTCAAAGACTTTAGTTGTGTGTAAGGGCTGGAAAAGTTTAGTTTGTGTTGTCAATATGTTGAAAAGATGTTTTTTTCTTTCCTCTATATTCAACGATTGGAAGGACTGGTGTAGGGCTGTGCGATTTGGAGAAAATATCTAACTTGATTTTTTAACACCTATTGCCATTTCAATTCGATTTGCAATTTAATTGTTAAGATTTTAACTAACTCCAACATTTATTCAAATTTGTATATAAATATTTAGAAATTAAATGCTCATTTTTAGTAGCTTTTCCAAAACTTTCAGGTAAATATTCATGACCTAATGTTTCATGTAATGTCTACGTACACTACGTGAAAAAAAAATGTACGTTCAAATTGATTACAGCATATCAAAAAAGGGTTGATGGGCGTCACTTGGTGATTTCCAAAAATCTGATTAATTTTAATAAACTATTAGAATAACCATATTTTATCCATAACCTACAGAAGAAAAAAATAGAAGCTAATAGTTACATTAAAAAAACAACACGCAAATAAAAAGCCATCAGCCTTTCCATTTTTGCAACCCCTGGGGTGATTACGTTATATTAAAGAAAAAGCACGTTGATTTTATGGCACCAGGTTAAACTTTGCCACCTTTACGGCACTCACATACATTCAAAATAAATAGAGGCCACAACCGGACATGGAGGATGGTCTCCATGTGGTGTTCTTCGAAATTAATTGATAAATAGACTTGGGCCTATTGGTATGTGTGCGCCGTTGTGTGCAAGGTTTATATATTTATAACCACCTCAGAGGATATTGGGGGTCTTGAGTCACCTGCATTGCTATTATGGGGTCACGGGTTGAAAAGTTTGGGAACCCTTGACCTAGACAACTTAGTTTAATACGGGAACTTTAAACTAAAGGTTGGTTTTGAAATCTTGCATTAGCCACTAATGGTATAAAGAAATGCAATGAACCCTTGTGGCAAAATTTATCCTCAAGTCATTGTATAAGGAATCAGAATCTTCAGTAGTTTTGAAAAACATCCTTATAGGTACATCCGATGATTTCACTCATATTCCAGTTAGTCATGCAAATTCGCCACCCTGACAGACAGAAAGCTGCTTAGGTTTCATTTACACCTGGTATTAACATATGATGTTTTTGATCCAATTACAAATGGGTTATGCTGAATAAAAGGTTTAAATGTTCCTTTTTAAAAATAGTTTAGGCTTGTGTATACTTTAAACCACGTCCTAAAGTAGTTAATAAAATAAAATTCTATGAAAGGAAATGCTGGATTTCACACAATTCGTTCATGTTGTCCCAACACAAATTGATTGTTAACTGAATTGCTTTTGCAAATTTAAGTTAATTGAACATAAAACAATTAAGTAGTCCTAATAAAATAATAATAATTTGAATAATAATAAATCTTAATATATTTTTAGTGTGTGGACTGCTTTTTAGACACAAATAAAAAATAAATAAATAAAATGAATTATTATATAAATAAATTACATATAAAGGCTAATAGTATAAACTATTCTAAAAGATTATAATTTTTAAATAATAAATTATGCATTAAGACAACATTAGCTATGCTTTTATCAATAAATGCAAATTAACTTTATGCACAAAACTGGATTATCACAGAAAAGACTTGCGAATAAAGCAGCGTTTCCATCCAATGAGTAAAAGCGGAAAAAAATAGCCACTTCCTAATTTTCTGGTGCCAAATATCAAGAGTAAAAATTTGCTGCGGTAGGAGAAGCTGCGTGAATCTTTTTATTAAATTTCTCATTTAATAAATGACTTGCGCTTAGAAGGCAATCCTGACACGCAGGGAACGCGCGGTGGTGTTTAAAGTCATGGGATGCGGAGCACAGACACTCTTGATTCTGGAGGTCATTGATAATATTAATACTGAAACGGTTATGGCGTTTTAGAATGACCAAAACAACATTTTAGATCTTTAACAATGTGCCCAGCCTGCTGGTTTGTCCATTTTTATCATCACATGATCTCTTATGACAAAATCACATGACTTTATTTAACGCGCATACTGGAATTTGTTCAGTAAGTGTATCCATCGTAGTTTATGCGCATCTTTTCTTATCGAATAAAATAAAAAAATTTTTCAAAATTTATGCTCATCTTGGCATTTCCATCAACTGTTTTTTATGCGCATCTCCAAAACGTGCATAAAAATAGGTGGATAGAAACGTAACTATTGAGATTAAGTGCTGAAAATAAAATAAATTATATATCTTGTCTATTATTGTAACTTGATAATGAATAAAAAAAAACTATGTAAAAAAAAATGTCATTATTGTTTGTAAACAAATAAAAGCTTTATTATAGCATTCAATTAATACTGAAACAACACTAGTTTGAACAGCTAGGAAATAGAAAAGTGTAAAGCAAGAAAGTAATTTTCTATCCATCAAAGAAATGATCTGAGCATGTGTGATTCATACATCTGGCCAATCCAGCTCTCAGTGGCCTTGAAGGACTTATCTATTGAGGTCGTCATTGATGGTTCTCTCTGAATCAGTCACAGAAGGAAACAAACAACTTGTCAATCTGTTAAGAATGACTCACGATGTCTTCACAGCAGTGTATTAAAAACCTTTGGGGTTTATTGGAGGTGTTTCGAGAGAGAGGAGAACAGTGGAGCTCATAAAAACCTAATCCAAATCATTTGGTGTCTGAGAACTGAGAAGAGCCGACATCACAAGCTACCCATCTGTACTACATCTGCAGACACAAGTACAGAATCTGCCAAATCAGACTGCACTGTGTGTCCTTAAACAGAATATGCTTTATTATCAATTCCCCAGTGCAATACAGATGTAACCACAAGAGCTGAAGACGTCTGTTATGGACAGGCTACAGAAGCTACAAGCTTTAGAGAAAAATCTGATATTGCGATGTTTTATTTTTCTATGATAAATATTGTGATGGTTTGAATAGCTCGATTTAACGATTCTAGAAATATTAAGGTACAGAAATTTGATTATCACAATGCAAAAAATGCTTTTCTTACTTTGTTTTGCCTTGTTTCTAGTCCGTATATCAAAAAAAAAATCTTACACCAACTAAAAATACTGTTTTGTTTTTACTGTCAGAAGAAATAAGAGAAAATTAAGAGTTTTTTGTTTGTTTTAAGGAAATTATCTGACAGTGGGGTAAGTGAAATATTTTAGTTTTTTTTTTTTGCTTTGAAATATACACTGTAAAACCCAAAAAGTTAAATTAACTCAAACAATTTGAGGAAACCGATTGCAACAAACCATTTAGGTTCAAAAATTAATCCTAATAAGTGCTGTGAACTTAATCCATTTGATGTAAGCAGAGCAAAATGAGCCCAGTAAAACCCAATAAATAAAGCGATGTGACTATTGCGGATGCAAACATTGCAATATCTATGCAGAAATGTTATATTGTGCAGCTCTAATGCACAATATTATCACAATATTGACATAAGCTACAAAAATGATTACTTTTGGTATTGCTTTTGGTATGTGTTCAGATGTTTTAAATGAATTAAATTACAAAATGACTGTAAAGCAAATTTTGGCTTCACACTAAGGTCTATTAGTACATTAATTAATATCATGTACCGCTATTAAGTTTCCAGTCATTCTGAAAGATTTGACAATCTTGCACTGCATACGGCTGTGAAAGAGAGACATGCCAGAGGAACTGAGACATTGTGAATCCAATTCACACAATAACAAGTCTAGAAGATGCTGGCTGAAGCTTGTTTCTGAACAACCATTCAAACAGAAACACTGAAACTGACAAAGCTTCCTAATCTGATTCCACTTTCAATGCAATAATCCCTGCGGTATTTGAGCCCTTATTGTTATTCATTAAGTCCTGTGGAGTGACAGACAAGGTGTAATATTAAGTTGACAACTTATGAACGCTGCATGAGGTACAGTAGGCCTAAATATATATTATTAAAACTGCAAATCACATCACATGCATGTTTCTTTTTTTAGTACTATACATACCATTACATCAAACAAATAGGTTTTGCTCAAATTATGTTAACTTGATTTAAGTAGAATCATAAAAATGAAAAACATTTTTTCATTCTATTTTACTTTTTTTGGACACCATATTTTAAAATGGACTTTAGTAATCAAAGCATATGCAGTTCATTTAATCACCAAAAAATTTAATTCAAACCCATCTATTTAACTAAATAACAAATTGTTTTCATATAGTTTAACAAAAAAACTAAAAAAAACTAAATAGAATTTACTTTTTTTTTATTCTATTTGATTTTCTTAAGATGTACATGCTGTACAAGCAGTGCTATATTTGAGTCACAAAAATATTATTTTGACTCCGAGTGAATTTTTCTTATAGGGATTTGACAGCTTAAAAAGGTAAAAGCATCTCATTTCACATTTAACAAAACAAACAGTGCCATTCATTAAACTTTCTCCAAATCTGTGACATTCCACTTTAAATGGTATACGCCTTTAAACAAAATTTTGTCAGTTTATATTCACGCTAAAGATACTGCCAGAGTTGTTTTCCCGATTTATTTATTTGCACCTTCATCAGGATAACCTTATTCTGACAGTGTGATGGCATAAGATAAGTGACTCACTGAATCATCAACTCCCTCAGTAAGCCTTCTTTCTTTTATTAAGATTAGATTTCAAAGTAAATTGGCCATAGTGTGTGAATGGAAGAGTGTGTGGGTGTTTCCCAGCACTGAGGGTTGTACTTACAGTGCTGGGTTGCAGCAGAAAGTGCTAAAACATATGCCAGAGTAATTGCTGATTCATTCCACTGTGGTGACCCCTGATAAAGCAGGTACTAAGCCAAAGGAAAAGTAAGTGAGATTTGCTATTAAGGAATCCTCCAACGTGTTTAAGAATCATTAGCAATTTCTCCTTAAATAGCAACAAAGCAGATCTATAATATTTCTTTATATTTACTCAACTGTAAGTTACTAGCTAACTGATGATATACATGTATGGCAAAACAAAGCAAGATTTAAGCCCAACCAAAAATCAATTTGTCGATTACATTTTGAACAGTCTACTATACAGTCAAAATTTGCCCTAAATGAGACTGACTCATTTGACTAATCTGATTGGACATGTTCCCTCTTGTTCAAGCATTCATTCATATTTCTGCCTTATATCTACTTATAAGTTTCCAGTCATGTAGGTTTTTGAATGGGTTCACTATAAAGCTTCATTCAGCTGATTTGTTTATATGCGCCTTACCTTATTATGTCAGTATATGATGTTTTAAATGAGTCACTGAATCACTCTCTCGACTGATTTGCTTAAAAGCATTAAGAATTGTACAAGCTTTTGTTGATATATTTGTATTTCTACAAATTAAGACATTTCAAAACTGGTGTTTAATTAATTTGGGTACAATTTGTAATAGATTAAATAGATGTAAAAGATATTCTAAAACAATAGTTTTGATGACCACATTTTATGTGTCATTTCTCTTACTGTTTTAGGCCTACTATATGTGACCCTAGTTTAGTTTAGTTTAAAACTTTAATAATCCCCTTGGGACAATTCATTCTGACATGGTGGTGCTTCACATATAACAAGAACACACTTAACACAAACACCAACACTTAACATCAAGTACACACACACACACAATAATAATTTAACTATAACTAATAATAATAATACTTTGATTAACTGCATTTATTACATAACCGAATTGCTTCAGGCACAAAAGCAAATTTATAAGGATTTGTAGAACATCTTATTGCCCTTAAACGTCGCCCAAGTGGCATCCACTCAAAATACCTGCTCAAGGGGTGTGTGCTGTCTCCTAGTATTTTATGTGCTATCCTCAATACCTGCTGTTTGTAATAGTATGCCAGACTTCGCAGGGGAACTCCTAAAATTTGAGCACAAATTAACAATGCCTTGAAGAAGATTCTTGTTTTTTATAGAAAGTGAAGCAAACCAACAAATAAAGGAAAAGGGCAAAATACTTTCAATAAATGAATTGTGAAAGGTCTTAAGAATAACTTTCTCTACATTAAAGCAGTCTTTGATGAGCCTTATTAATAATTGTATGTGTGTTTTGATCCAATTTCAACCCGTTGTCAATAATTGTTCCTAGGTATCTATATTCCCCCACAACCTCGACCTGTGTGTCATTCATGACCACCCTTTGGAGAACAGGTGTTTTTTTTTGCCAAAGTTAATGATAATTTCTTTGGTTTTTGACACATTCAGGTCTAGTTTCATTTTATTGCACCATGAGATAAAATCATGCATGACTGGACCATAATCCTGGTCTGAGTGAGAAAGCAAGGATAAAAGCACAGTATCATCTGCATATTTAACCAAGTACCTATTTTCCTGTGTACTCTGACAATCATTTGTATATAATATGAAAAAAACAGGAGAAAGTACGCAGCCTTGTAGAGAGCCTGTAGAAATATTAATGATGTCCGATAATGTCCGACCCTGGAATATTATTGGCAATATCCAAGTATATATAGAATGGGTCTATATTGATGATATTGTCTTTGTTTCCAAAAATCATTAGGATTAGAAAAGGTGATTTTTTCAGATTTTTTACCTCGCAGACTCCAGATTTCTAAATAGTTGCAATAAACATTTGGAAGCATTGTAAGTCTTTCATGACTGGAACGAAGACTTTTCATGGACAGATCTTTTAAGAGACTGCTCAAAGTGTTATGACAATATCAGGGTTTAACACTAAGGATTTTTTGGACTGGCCCGGTCAGGCCAGTGGTTCAGATTTTCACTTGCCCTGCCAAATAAATAGCTATTTCTTTGCCACATATTTTAAATAATGTGTCAAAAATAACATCTGTGAATTTTTTATTTAAATATTTAAAAAATTTTAATAAATGTATAATGAGCAAAATTCTTAGTGTTATGCAAACAAAAAGAGCAGTATGGCAAATGTGCAAGTATTTTATTGCAGTTCTAAATGATTTAACTAAAGGTAACTGCTTTGCCAAACTGACAGCAAACTGCAAAACATCAATTCATTTTTTTCGTTGCATTGTACCCACATAAACGTCTGACTCATAATTTGACATTGCCGCCATGTTGCTGCCTCTTTGCTGTACTGGTTTTTACCAAGTTACGGACAAAAATAACATGCTCACAACATCCAATCAGATAAGATGAACCAAAAAGCAATATGGTGTTTACGATATCACAGAGAAGGTAGCATTTAAAGGCTTAAAAGCACAAACTGTTTCTCGGTTCTAAGACTGTACTGGCATGCAATTAACAAATAGTCACAGGTACATTTGGTACAGGTATAGGTGAATTGGGTATGCTTAAATTCTCTATATACAGTCAGTTTTGAGTAGGGCTGAACGATAGTGGTAAATTCTGACATTGCGATATTTTGTTTAGCCACGATATATATTGCGATATGGATAAAATTTCAATAGCTCAATTTGGAAAAATTTCCATAATTTGTATCTGGGATGATCAAGTCTTTTTGCATACATTGCATCTGCATAAGATATAATGAATTGCAAGTAAAAATAAATAAACAAACAGTGCTTTATGGTTTTCTGAGGAATCAAACAGTATTGAGGTATAGAAATTGAACATTGAACGAATGTAAAATAACATGGTCATCCTCGTACAAATAATTAAAAAATAATGACATTTAATAATATTTTTATCTTTACTAAATAATCTAATCCTGTGATGTGACTATTGCAGATAGACACATCGCGATATCGATCCTCAAATGATATATTGCTCAGCCCTAGCTCTAAGTGACTTGATTACAAAAGGCACAACAGCTTAACATTTTAAAGTGAAGATTCACACACAAAAAAATTAAACGTCTATCATCTACTCACATTTCACTTGTTCCAAACCTTTTGGAATTCTTTCCTCCATTGAACACAAAATAAGATATTTAGAGGAAAGTTGGAAAACCTGTAACCACCGACTTCCAAAGTGTTTGTTTTTGCTAACTTACTATGGATGTTAATGATAATATGTTTTCAGCATTATTCGAAATATCTTCTTTTATGTTTAACAGAAACTAATAAAGGTTTAGAACCACTTGAGAGTGAGTAAATAGTGAGTACTTTAGAATTTTTGAGTGAACTATTTCTTTGTCAATCTGTCAGTCAAATTCTGAACAGTCATTAGTAGACTACAGTAATGGTTCTTGTTATATGAAGAATAGAGCAGATTTGTTCACTTCAAAAGACATGTTCAACGCCTGTCTCATTCTCCAAATGTAAAGACGTTTGACCTCCAGAAAACTTACCACATACGAAGATCCATTTTCATCGGAGCGGACCTCCGTCTCAGGAATGGAGAAATGCATATTCTCCTGTAAAACTACACGTCTTTGACCAAGTTTAAAATGCTGATAAAGGCGAGAATGTTCGCGGAAAGCCCTTGCTGTTGCGTTGCTGTCATGCAGAGAGCAAAACTGAATGACGGCGAGCCTCACTTGCTCTGAATCCCAGTGTAGTCCAATCCAGTCCAGTCCAATCCACAGTTATATCACGACAGAAAAGTTATTTTTCAACAAAGTGGACTATTTAAAAAAACTTTACAAAGGCTCAAAGCTGAACTTTTCCAATAAACATCTAAGCAGCAGCCATGTTGCAGCTAGAGGTAATTCCACGTATATTGTAGGCAACTCATGTCCAAATCTGTCCTCTCACTTCCTCGTACACTGTAAAACAATGTGGAAATCGAGTCTGTAAAATCACGCAAGGCCCACGGTCCAATTAACTTTCAGATTTACTTAACGTAAAGGTGCTCCGCGCTTCTCCACAGCCCCCGTTTCTACCTACGTTGGTACATACGAGCGAGTATGGAGAGGAAACAAATGAAGAAACTGTTTGTCGCAGCATGCATTTCGAGATGGCGATGCAGCGATCGTTCTTGTTAGGGGCGTTAGGAAGAGCACACATCAGTTTACGTTGCAGAGATACCTTTCAGAGCCGCGTAAGATTAAGCCGCTGTGCGCTGTAATGTATTCAATATGTATCTGCGCTCTGCCGAAGCATTGCAACAGTCTGGATCAAACCATTCTCGTACCGCGGGGGGAGTTATTGCGTAAAAACGTTCGCTTGAGATGCATTGCGTTGGCATGAGCGGTGCAAGAGTTTGTAGTAAACAATCTCTTTGTAACTGACTAAACTTTGATGTAATTTATCATTTGTGTATTTTAACTTAGTAGTTCTCAAGGCAACCATATATGCTCATCTTTTTAGGAACCACCTTAAAATACTATATAGTTTATAGTGTGCGTTGTATCATTTTCTATGATACAATATATTTAAATAGATCTAAAATATTCTTTAGGAAATAGTTTGCATTATGTTATCTCATTTCATTTTTCTATCTGTATGGTAGCCTATTTTATTTATTTATTTATTTTAATAATTTTGATTACATTTTAATTTGTTTTTATCGTTTTAATCAACATAATCAAACAATGTTTTGTTTGATTTGTATTAAATAATACTGTATTCATTAATTAATAAATTGTTGCATTTGTTTGTTTTCAATACAAATGTGGTTATTTATCTATCTTACTATTTAATTTAATTTTATTGTTATTTAATTTATTTACTTAAATTGTTTATAATATGTATTATATATTTTTATTTGCACTTTAAACGCTTAAAAAGTTTTGTTTGTTGTTTAATTAATTCCTTTAACAGTTCTATTAATTTTTGATCATTTTATAACAATAATCTTTTGAAAAAAATACAATATTATACAAATTTATTTTAAAAGTATTTGAAAATATTTCTTAATAAATAAAATATGCATTTGATTTTATTATTATTTATATATTTCTTTATTTTATTATGCGTTATCTTGACAAATGCACTGAACACTGGCATGCTGCATAATTTCAGACTGGATTAAAAACTATGAGGAGTAAATCAGCTCATTTTATATGGAGGTATGGATCAGGGATCCATAAGAAAACCCCCTCTGTTTTTGTGAGCCTCTATCGACATTTCACAATGAGAAATGCAAAATATTTGCGCCGTCTGGTTGTCATGAATAATGAATGGGGTCGCGGTCATTGGACGTCATGCGATCATCTAGTCACATGACTTAGCTTTGGCAAAAATCAAAATGACAGCTAGTGTAAAAGTGTCTTCTATGTGTTTATGTACTGTTTTATTACTTTTATTCAATGTATATGTCAACAGTCAGGACACCGATGCACAGGTGAGAAAATCGACTGGTGCGGTGCAAAATTAACCTAAATAACCTCTTTAAATGGCACCGTTATTTTTATGATGTCATCACAGTTGACTATAGACATTACGAAATGATTTATGCATGCATGTTGGCGTATAATATTTTGAAAGCTTTCACATTTATTGTCTATAGTTATGTCAGATGTGTGAAGGAACGGTACGACATGATAGTCCGGTGTGGGGTTTCTGCCTAACAAAAGGATATATTAAGGGTCACTGCTGTTTTAAAAACAATACCAGCGATGTCGACACTATTATAGGGTAGGTTCATTTACTAGTATTCCATTTTATTATTGTAATATATAATTTTCCGATTACACATGTTAAAACATCTGTTCTGCTTTAGGTTGGACTTGTCAAACTGTTCTATCAGTCATGTAGAGCACCTTTATAATTCATCCACTGCACTCATCATGTAGGTACTTTAATCATAATAATCTGAGCGTTATACTCACTGTTATAATAAACGGAATGACAAACTGTCTTTGTTCTACAGAGATCTCTCCAACAACCCCATCTCCAACCTGAGTGATTTTGTGTTTCAGGGTTTCAGCCAGCTTACACAACTGTAAGTTATTCATGAGTGGAGAATATCATGTTCATAACATTCAAGGCTGCATGTGGTTTCAAAATGAGGGGTCAAGGAAGTGTTATGGAACAGTGTAGTAACACTGATTAATTCAACATAATGCTGGAAACATTTCTTTGAGATTTTGGTCTATGTTGACAAGATTACATATAGGTTTATGACAGTGTAAATGTTTCTTATTGCTATAACTACTGAAGCTTTTATCACGATATTCGCTAAAAGGATTAATTTAACAGGCAAAATAACCAAATATATTTGAAGAGTTCAGATGCAAAAACCTCTACATGCCATCTGAAATTTTCTTCTAAAATGAGCATTTTTATCAGTCTCCAGTGTGTAGGTTCAGTATTTTCACTTTTATGGCAAAGAATAAGTGCTTTTCATTGTTTTCAAAGTGACAAGTGCTTTTTTTTCAGACAGCACTTATAGAGGTTTTTGCATCTGAACACTTCATTTTTTGTTTATGTGTGTGTCTGTGCACTGTAGTGCTTTATTGTATATAAGGTTTATAGAAAATAAATGTTTTAAAAGAAAAACTGCAAAAGGATTACAATCAGTAACACTTTACAATAAGGTCTCATTAGTTAACGCATTAAAATCAGCAGTATGAGCTACATTTATCACAGTTACTCAATGTTTGTTAAAAACTTAAATGAATTAGCTATTAATATATAATAAAACATTATAACATGATTATTAAGCATTAATTAAGAAACAACAAGGGCAGTTCACTCAAAAATGAAAATTTACTCACTTTATATGCACCGAGTGGGTCCAAATCATTGTTTCTTTGTTTCTGTCGAACACAAAAGAAGACACTTTGAAAAATGTCACAATTCTGTTACCGCTGACTTCCATGGTAGGAAAAACAACTACTGTGTAAGTCAATGGTTACAGATTTCCAACATTTTTCAGAATATCTCTTCAACAGAAGAAATGTTTATGACAAAAGGGTAATTGATGACAGAATTTTCAGTTTCGGATGAACTATCCCTTTAACAAACAATAGGCCTCATCTTCATGCATTGACTTATGTACCTAATAAAGTTACCCATGTAAACAGAAAATATAAATAAGGTTTTATTAAGTATTAGGAAAGCATCTAAAATATTGAAAATATTGATTTAATGTGATATTCTGATACCAAACGACACTTTTTGATATCTTCCTAACGGGGCACAAAACTATTCACAAGCCCCTTCACCTTTAATGTTCCATCGTAGTGGAATGACATGCCAAACTTAATGTAAACAGCAGATTCTCTGACCATATTAATAAACATCTGAAGAGGAATCAGTTCATCAATACTTGATCAATGGTGCTCCCTATTTATTTGCACTTCATGTTTTTTATGAACACTCCATGTTTCTGGGAAAACTGCAATTTTGGAGTGTGCTTCATACGGGTGAGTGGGCTTACCTGTAGGAGATACACTGTAATCCTCTTCATATGCACCAAACACTTTTCTATAAGCACTCCATGTTTTCTGGAAAACATTGTGCAAAATCTGAGTGTGCCTCACACAGGTAAATGGACATGACAAACCACCTATAGAAACACACTAATTCCTCTACCGCTCAACATGAACCATACACATCCTACAAACCACTTTGTTAATAGGAATCAACCATTTTTAAAAAGCTACACTGATTTATCCTTGTCAGGGCTTCTACACGTTGCTGCTCTATGTGTATTTGAAGTGTTTCTTTTATCCTCATTTGCAAGTCGCTTTGATGAAAGCAGGTGCTAAATGTACAAATGTAAATGCAACAACTTGACAGAAACTAACTGCTAAATTTAAGCTAACTTGACCAGTCTCTGTTTAGTTTTACTACCATCAAAACTGGAGTGTCCGGGGGGCAGAGCCACATGGGAGAAGGTCGAAGTGAAAAACATTACCAGAATCTGTGAAGGTCAAAAAAATGCCTGCAAATCAAACAGCGCGATGCGTAAGTAATCTAGACAAACAGACATCTTAATCTGTAAAATGCAAAGCCTTTATATTGTTTTGTCTTCAGCCTTGAACTGCCCTGAAAACTCATTCTGGCAGCCCATACGGGCCAGGATTTTCGAGTGTAGCTGTCTTGACAATTTCCATGGGTACAAATGCATGAGACAGGTGAGACTCCTGGACAGTCATCCCACCAGTTAGCCATGCTTCTGTGTTTCACGTGTTCATTGTTACTTCTTATGCATTGCAAGGGAGAATTTCCCATAGTTAAGGTGCTCGGATACTCACCGCATCAACAGTGGTGGTTTCTTCTGTGCTCTGGTTCACACAAAGACGAAAAGTCAAGAACACTTGAGTTTTAAAGAGACTGACTATTGGAGTGAGAGCCCTAAAAATGCATCAGGTGCATTCAAATGATGCATCCAAATACTGAGTATCATACACTGGAAAGTTAACCACCAGTTTCTTATTCTTTTAACTAACCAAATGCAAGTTTACATGACATTGTTATTAATGTTTTAAATGAATAAGTTTAAACACAGCTTGTGTTTCAGTCCTTTTAACCTTAATGTCCTTAAAAATCGTTTTATTTATATATCTTATAAAGTATTTCATGAACTGACATATTCACAGCCATAAAGAGGCTGGTTTGCAGAAGGAAAACTGACCACATACTGAACTTGCTGATCCTATTTGGAAAGCTGCCACATTTCTGACAAATGTTTTTACTCTAAACAATTGAAAATGAAGCACTGAGATATTTTAATGATGGTTATGAAGGACAAATACTGTATGTTGCTTTAGAAGAAAATGATCTTCATTTTAAAAAGTGTTTAAAGACTAAAGTATTTTTGACATTTTACAAGGGAGTAAATGTGAAAATGTAGATTGTAACTGTCACATTCTGCTGTTTACAGATGTCTTGTGTTAGTCAGCTGATAATAGTTCCTGCAATGCTTGTCTTTGTTGGCAGTGTAAAAGTAAAGCTAGTAAATGTTTCATCTGCTAATATGAGATAATATTCTGACACACTGTTTGCCGAAAACTGACATAAATGTTTTTTTTGTCAATAATGTAATATTGTGGTATGCATGTACCTTGTTAACCTGGTACCTAAAATAAAGATCTGTTAAAAAATAATAAATCATCATCATTTTTTAATCTAAACCATTTATTTTCTTGTAGCATTTCCAAGGTTTTGGTCATATAAACAAAACCCCTTATACGTACAACATGGTCTTGCACACACATATGCACTGTTCCCTTTTTTCACATCTATGAAAGGACTTTGGCAAGGGTAATCTTGAAAAAAGATGATAAATATTTCTTAAAACATGTATGTCTATTCACTGACCATCATGATGGGCCAAAACTGAAATCAAATATGCATTACTGACAATTTACATTGTGTTTACACCAATTTCATAAACTGATCTCAGAATGTTCTGTCTGAAACCAACTGTCATTAAAAAAAAATAGAATAGGACCAGTTGCACGATTCAAAATGAAATGGAGTCCCATCAATGAGGACATAAACAGCAGCTATATTTGAAAAGCTTGTTCCATTTGATAGATATGTTCGTTTCATGCCAGAAGCCCTGTGTGCACAGATTCAAGAGGGAAGCAGAAGTGTGTGCATCTGCTCTTCACTGATCTACATTCTTGACTCGCAGTACCACAGGCACAGAGGTGCAGGGGATCATGCCCAAATCAGTGATCACAAGGTCCACAAAGTCTGGTGGCGTCACGTCATACACCAAGTTCAGAAGGCCCAGTGATTTAACAGTCTGCCAGTTCTCTAAATGGGTCTTCCCATTTCTGGTCACAATCAGGTCATCGGGGTCATCTGTAAAAATGCATTTCAGTTTATTTTAAATGATTTATGTTTAGGGATTTTATGTTAATCGTTTTCTAATATTACCAATATGTGAACAACAATGAAACTTGGAAAAAAAAAACCTTCCCTAGCTTATACCAATAGTATAGGTACTTTTATTGATGCACAGCATGGATCAAAAGTGACCTGAATTATATTTCTTTTTTCTATCTCTTCTATCTCAAAAACAAATACTTGATTATTCAGTATCCCATTTTTTTAATTATTTTGGAAAAAAGAAAGCTTAGTTGCTTTTTTCCCCCTGTATGTCCACACATGCGGACATCTAGTTCTCCGCAACTCTCACATGAAGGTAAGCAGGGCTGTGCCCAGTCAGACCACGTGGGAAAGCTAGGTTGCTGCCGAAAGTGGTGTTAGTGAGGCCAGCAGGGGTCGCTCAACCTGTGGTCTGTGTGGGTCCTAGCGGCCCAGTATAGTGCAGGGGACTCTATACTGCTCAGTGAGCACCATCTTTTGCATGAGACGTTAAACCGAGGTCTTGACTCTCTGTGGTCATTAAAAATCCCAGGATGTCCTTCGTAAAAATAAAAAAATAATAAAATAGGGGTTCATCCCCGGCTTCCTGGCTGAATTTGCCCACCGGCCTCTGTCTATCATGGCCTCCTAACCATCCCCATATCATAATTGGCTTCATCATTCTGTGTCCTCTTTACCAATCAGCTGGTGTGTGGTCTTGCGCAATATGGCTGCTGTCGTGTCATCCAGGTGGATGCTGCACACTGGTGGTTGATGAGGAGATTTCCCCCAATGTGTAAATCGCTTTGAGTGTCTAGAAATGCACTATATAAATGTAAGGAATTATTATTATTATTATTATTATTATTATTACATGTAGCGGAATGACAAAGTTTAACTTGACTTGAAAATTAGGTTCCTGTATGGCTCTGGGTAATTTGGGTAAAATGGAAGTGTAAATACAAAACCTAATAAAAATTTCTTTTAAAAATAAAATTAAAGTAAATAAATTTCTGTAATAATAAATTATAAAATGCAAATCTTTGAAAGATTCATCAAATAAACACTCAGCTACAATTGAAATATCATAGCCAATGGGTCCATCATTTTTTAAACCAATTTTGAGCATCAAAAGGGTTAATAATAAAAATTATGCTAATTTACTAAACAAACACATGACAGAGTTACCTAATTCATTGGACACAAAAGAGTCCGTCTGCACTCGTTCACAGAACTTGTAGGTCTCACAGCAGACCAGCACTGGTACATTGTAGGCTTTTGCTACCAGGGCAATTTGGGAAGTTCCAACACGTGACATCACATATCCATTGGCAAGGAGCGCATGGGCACCGAGAAATACCTTGGATACCTGGAAATAAGAGTGCAGAGTCCAAGTTCTGATTCAGCATTCAGGCAAACAATGTTTTTAATGACAATGAAAACAGCCGGGTAACTTGAGATATTACATTACTGTTTAAGTCAGGTCAGTTTTTGTTTCCTTTCAAATCAAAATTGTATTCATATTTATCCAACATATTGAAATACTGTGATGGTAAAGAAATTTAGAATGTTATAATGTTTCATAAAAACCCAAAAAAATCTGAACATCTAAGTCACTAAAAACAATGAATTAGGCAATGAATATTGACAATGCAAACATGCTTGCTTGATACTAGAGACCAATGTGATTAATTTTGATTGTCATGTTTCACTGTCTGCAATATACAATAATTATTTTTCTCGCACATCAAGCGGCTATGGTGAGCTTCTGTTTAAGTTTGCTGACATTTGCAAATAAACCACCAATTACATCCCATTTGTTTAGGAGTATAATATCAATTTCCTGCGAAACTATCACAGAATATAGAGTGGGGCAATAGTATACTTACACGTCACAATTTTTCTCAGAAAACAGATTCTAAAGTGTGCTGTTGACTTTAAATTTTGACTGGATGTTAGTAACAACCAAAGAAATTCATATCCTAGCCAATCACCTGACTTGAATTTAATACAAGATGCAAAATGAAGATCAGATTTGATAGACAAGACTCACAGAACCATCAGGCGGTCTTTAAGCAGCCATTAGCAAAAAAGCCTTTATATCTAGAATTAAATACGTTTCAGTAGTTCAAGTACTTTCTCCTTGTGTCATTCCATTGGTATTACACGTAACATTTTTTTTTTCAGATTTTTAAATGTTTGTATTGTTTAGGTTTTTACCAAAATCTGGTTCAATTCCATGTCACAGCTCATTTAGAAATATTGTTCCCTGAAAAAACATGACATGTTTCAATACTTATTTTCCTCACTCTATATAAAAAGATTTATTCAAGCAGGCAAGAAACAATCTGAGTTTTTTCAAAGTTTGGCAGACAGTCTGATAACTTGGTCGGAAGGGGGAATAAAAAGGTCAGAAGCCTATTGTTTGGGAAAATTACTGTGCAAAACAGTTCCAGAAGGTAATCATAAACATTATTCATTAATTTATTCATGTATTCTTAAATTTATAGCAAAATAATTAAAACAACACTTGAGATGTTGTGAGATAAGGTGCTGTCCACAGGGTTGTCCAGTTAGCAAATCTTCTTTTGTGTCAAAATAAAGTTGTTGTTTTTTTAAAAAAAAAAAATTGGCTCATATTTAGAATCTATGTAAAACTTGTTGCTGTGTCTCATTTCAGAGGCTGCATCCTTTGAAGGATGCAGTCTTCAAAGGTGAGAGTGTTTTGAAATGAGACGATCTAGCCTACAGAGGACATATATAGTCACCTTGCAACCGTAACAGTCCGTTACTAAGTGGTAATACATTTTGTAATGACTTTTTACCAATATGTTTTAAATCATATTTAAGCGACCTGAAGGCAAAGCAAAGTTTACAGAAGCTGAACACTATATTTCCTTTAATCCATTCATGTACACATAAAAATTAAACGGTCTATAAAAATCACTTTTTTAGCAAGATTCATTCTCTTTTCGTTTATTAACATGTGTTTAGATATCCAAGTAAAATAAAACCTAATTCATACATTTAATCAGGCGTTTTCTTTAAAAAAAACATCCTGCTGCTATCAGCGCGCAATGAATCTTGGGATGTTCGCGATCGCAAAAGATTACCTGGGAAACAAAGAATGCAATTTGAAGGAAGCCTTCAAATTAAAAAAAAATAAGACAGCCCTTCCAATGCATCCTTCGGAGGATGCATCCTCTGAAATGAAACACAGTTTTTGTGTTTCCATTCAGCATTTAAAAGACTCCAGTCTAGTGTAAAGAGTCCAATAGCCCAAACATCAGTCAGAGTCAAGGTTTATGTATATAAAAAAACATAATAATAATAATAAAAAAAGGGAAAATAGTATGCAGGAGTGAAATGGCAAAGCATGTGAATGACCTTAAAAGAGCCCTTAAGAAAAATGTACCTCTCTAAATTAGGTCTACCTGTTATTTAGCTGTACATTCTTCTTTAAAAAAAGATAACTCCCCCAAAATAAAAAATCAACACTAATGTATTAAGGAATTTCTTTCTTCTTTTGAAACACACAAAACAATATTTTAAGAATGTGGGCTTCCATAAAAAGAAGCCATTAACACCAATAGTAGAAACAAAAAAATACTATAGAATTTCAATGGCTGCTTTTTTCCCAACGTTCCTAAGTATATCTTCCTTTGTGTTCAACAGAAGAAGAAAATTCAGAGTTAGGACCAAAGTGAATGAGGAGCAAATACTGACAGAATTATCCTTTCCTGTGAACTATGCCTTTAATAACAGCAGTTAGATATGGTAGAGATTGCCTAAAACTGAGTAGCTATCTTTGTCTATCCTTTGTCTACAACTACACCGCATTTGCAGCTACTGTGTACCTTTAGAACAGAAGTACCAAACCATAATTAAGTCGTATTTTTAGCAACTGTTTATATCACACACTTAATCAATCCACTGGCGGTGCAAGCAGTTTGTTAAGAAAGCACATTACCTCACAAGAAGCTAAAAATAAAACACAGTTGCAAAAATCCGAGCAAGTAATGAGATTTACTGAAAAGAATGACTCACTTCAGGCAGAATGTAGGACAAGGCAGAAATGAGCACGTAAGTACATCGGATGCCTTTCTTCACCAGACGCCTCAGTGCCTCTCGACCTTCCAACCTGGGTCGACTGTCAACAACTATGACTCTGAACTGCCTCTGCTTCTCAAAGGCTTTCGCAACAGGATGTGATTGACGAGTGCACGAGCTTGAAAAAAGACAAGAAAAGCACTCCTGAAACACATCTAAAACGATTTAATCTAGACTATTTGAGATTTGGCAATTGAAAATGATGGTCATTTACCAGCCGTAAACTAGAATGACGTCTCCATTGCTTATCTTCTCAATAGCATATTTAGAAATTGCTTCAGAAGCCAAAATTATCTTCTCATTTATGTAACTATCAATACATGCCTGCAGTTTCCCTTTTGCCTGTTGAGGAAACATTGATTTTAGAAACTCACAGGACAAATACTGCAATAAACAGGGGTGCACATTACTTTTTGTGTGTTGCGAGTGTTTCTTTTGGTTTGGTGTTCTCAAAGGAGAACCTAGAGATGTTGCTTGGTCATCTTTCATTTATACACAGGTTGAAGTCAGAATTATTAGGCCTCTTGTAAAATTTGAGTTATTTTATATTTCTTTATATTTTTTACCCCAATGTCTGTTTAACACATTTCTAAACATAATAGTTTAATAGCTAATTTCTAATAACTGATTTATTTTACCTTTGCCCATGATGACAGTACATAATATTTCACTGGTATTCAGCTTAAAGTGTGAATTATAGGCCTAACTAGGTTAATTAGGTTAACTAGGCAAGTTAGGGTAACTATGCAAGTTAGCTTTAGGCCTGTCATAATAATCAATATATACTGACTTATTGCACAACACATGGACATGACTTCAATCATTTTTGGTGATGCAATATATACACAGTTGAAGTCAGAATTATTAGCCCCCCTTTGAATTTTTTTCTTTTTTAAATATTTCCCAAATGATGTTTAACAAAGCAAGGAAATTTTCCCAGTTTTGTCTGATAATATTTTTCTTCTTCTAGAGAAAGTCTTATTTGCTATATTTAGGCTAGAATATAAGTAGTTTAAAAATTTTGTTAACCATTTTAAGGTCAAAATTATTAACCCCTTTAAGCAATTTTTTTTTTTTCGACGGTCTGCAGAACAACCATCATTATACAATAACTTGCCTAATTACCCTAACCTGTTAAGTTAAGCCTTTAAATGTCACTTTAAGCTGTATAAAAGTGTCCTGAAAATATCTAGTAAAATATTTATTGTCATCATGGCAAAGATAAAATAAATCAGTTATAAGAAACAAGTTAGTAAATAGAATATGTTTATAAATGTGATGAAAAAAAATCTTCTCTCCGTTAAACAGAAATTGGGGAAAAAAATAAACAGGGGGGATAATAATTCTGACTACAACTGTATGCATGTATATATGCGACTGTTTAGTTAAACAGAAAAAGTGCTCTCGCTCAGCACAGTGGACATTTCTTTAGTTAGATTGTTTTGTATAATTTTTTTAGTCGTTTGATATGCAGTGACACGCAGTCAAATATTTAGCTGAACAGATCCACCACTTTTGACGCTCATAAGTTATCATAAAAGTCGTCGTGCTGCGCATATTAGAGGCTGACTGAAGGTGCAGCTGACATGCAATCGGGGGGGGGGGGGGGGGTGCATCTTTAATAAACTATGACAGTTTGTGTTCATTGAAAAGTAAGAATGATTAATAAGTCCATATCAAACAGTCCCTTAAAATTGATGTTGCCTCTTCAGTTTCAGGCTCAGGCGCGCTTTGCACTCACACTACAAGCATACTGTGCCAAAGCCCAATCAAACCACGCTCTGGCACACCACTTCCAAACAAGCCAGGGCCGGCCAACTGAACCACATCTGGGCCCAATACGGAGCACTCACACTTGTCAAACAAACTGGGAAATGCACCCAGGCACGATTCGGATAGCATAGTATCAGTAAGCCCTTCATCCCACATGTGCACCTGCATATTAGTCATGTGCACCCCTGGCAATAAACATCTCTAAATGACTTTAAATACTCTTACCTCCTCTTCTTTGCATTGATTGGGTATATTTGAAATCTCCTTCTTTATGTACTTGATGGCATTGCCCATGCTGGCAGACAGAGGCCGACACTGGCTAAGGAAACTGTAAGAGCAATACCAATGTATTCACATGATATTCATCTTCAACTGTGCTCATGCTTTATCAATTTTGATAAGAAAGAAAATGAACCTGATATAGGGTGAAAGCTTGTTCACAAGGTCCCTTGACAACTCCTCGTTTGGAGGTGTGCTATAGTCTTGAATAACCTGTGAAAAAATATTTACATATTCATCACGTTCAAAGCTTAAGAACATTCAAGTGATTTTATGGTTTTCTTTGTATTACCTGTTTGAAGGCATGTAGTAGGGCCACAGATCGAGCATTGGATCCTGCTATAATGCCCTGAGAGTACTGCAGGCCCAACCGAACAATGGATGGGTGAATAACTGTGGCTGGGATGCTAAAAAAATAAATAACCATAACAAAGGATTAGACAACCTTTTTAAGTTATAAAAACCTCTATTTTAATAGTTTATCCAACATATAAAATGCTAAATTTAGTTATATACAGTGAAGATCAAATGTAGAGGACAATCTACAATTCCCTAAATTTCCAGGTCACTTGTTAATCCTATTTGAAGTCATCTTAACTTAAGAGTTAAGGTGCAGTTTCTAAGCATATTTCATGAGTTACATTTATTCTAAAGCATAGTATAAAACTTAAATACAAATTTTGAAAAATAGCATTAATCAAAATTCCAGAGCATTTTCATATTTGTTAGTGAAGCCGTTATGAACCTTTTGTTTCGAATCAATGGTTTGAAGCGTTTATCAAATTGGCATGGTCACATGATTTCAGTGTGGGGCATTGTTACATTATTATCCGTTTTCTCACTCAGATCAGCAAACCGAAACTTGTGATGTGCACAAGCAAAGTGTAAACAAAGAGGTTTAGTACCATTATCACAGTAATTGTCACTCACCATGGAGTGGTACATCACTCCTGCAAATATTTCTGATAATATAATAATCCATATTGATTGCAAATATTTGAGAATTGTAGCGAAATTACAGCTGGCCTCTTTATGATCCTTCTTGGATTGAATTGTTTACTTCCTACGTCATATTCACACTTTTGATTCCTTGTTGAATAACCTGACAGAGCACTCTCATCTCAGCAAACAATGATTCTATATGCTGAACTGGGTCAACGAGCTCCGATGTTAACCCGACGAGAGGTGACGTGTAACACACACCAAACCAACTAGCCGGACTGCAGCTGAACGACAAAGCCCAACATCTGACCATGGGCTTGGTGTGTCGTGGCCTTTAGAATGAAACTTTTAGTCTTCTTCCGTTCAAAATGAGTGCTTATATGTAACAAGCTGACTTTTAGTGTCTGTTCAGAGCACATGAATGATTCTTAAACATTTATAAACATTAAAAATAATAAATGATGGATTATTAACATAATATGTAAAAATAAAGGATTCTTGAGCATTTAATCAGTACATCAGATTGATATCTGGAGGACCAAGTCACACTGAAAGCTTGAGTAATAATCCTGAAGATTCAGAATTTTAAATGCATTAAAGTAGAAATTTGCAATATCATTTTACAATGTAGTTTTTTTTCAACAAAAATAACAGATTGTACTGACCTTTTGAAAAGTATTGTATTTTATGACAAAAGACAATTAGTTGCCATATTCAAGTCAAAAGACAAAGAAAAGGCAATCATTTAAAAAAAGTCTGTAATTAATGCAGAAGCTACATTGGTTTCAGTACCTGATTTGCTGCGTGGGAGGGTTTTTTTCGGCTGTATTGGTGTAGATGTGAGAACAGGCTGACCTTGTAGCCATAATCTGACCTCAAAGGAACCTAAATGAACAGAGCAAACAACAGCACACCATGTGAATATCTCGTTCCATTAGAGATAGACATTCTGGAGGTCACATCCCCCGTCCTCTTGTCAAGAGCTGAGGCTACATGACGTTCACATCTGACGACTTTGAAAGCGTGATACTACTTTTATAAATCTACACCCAACAGACAACATAAATAAAAAATAAATACACACTGGAAAAATCACCCACATATAACATCTAGCGATCACGTGAACACAATGAAATGAAAATAATCACAATGAAATCACTTGCATAATACATTTAAACACAAGAGGAGTTAACTTTCACCAAGAATAAAAATATTACATTAAACAGAGAAACAAAAGAAAGTCAACAATACACTGCACACAGAAGTGTGGAGCCAGACCTTGACTCCAGTTATATTTAAACCGCATTCCTGCCCTGACTTCTGTAAGACACGTGAAGGACCTGGGTTAAAGAAACGCTGAAAAATGGATCTCAGAAAACACCTGGATGAATCCATCATTCGTGAGTCGGCTGTAATCAAACCAGATGTGGTAGTACAGATTTGTCTCACCTGCTGTCGCTCAAGCTTCTTGGCCAACTTTTTCAACGCAGCAGGATCATCCACCTGAACATGCTCTGGTAACCTTTTCACTACTAGAAACAAACAGAACCAAAGTTATTTAAATTAATTCAATTGCTGAAAACCAGTCAGATGCTCAGATTTGACAAGAAATTTTACTTTTGTTTGTTTTAGTTACAAAGATTTAAACACATATATTTATTAATTTTATTCTTTTTTTCATGTAATTCTAAAAACTGCAGAAATGCAAGCGTTGCAATCAAAAAAATAACTTGACAGTCATATATGTGTCCCACGTTGCTAAAAACACTATTAGGACACACAAAAGGGAAAATTGGTTGTTTAAAACAAATTAATTCTTCTGGTTTGGAAAGAAATATAGAAGCTGCATCACAGCAATGAGATGATTGTGTAAATTCCAGCATGGAGACTGGATGTCTGTACCAGCAGGTACAACGTGACGCCTTTGAGTTTTCAGCATTAATTCAAGAGAAAGACTTGGTTCCAACCAATCAGCGCACTCTATTGTGAATGGGGTGCAACTTCATTAATATGCATGATATAGCTTCAAAGACCTGTTACAGTGTTCAGAGAGACGCCATGTTGTGTTGCCAACCGTAATTAAAACAAGTGGAAGAAGAAGAATTGTTCGGAGACATGCGTCGTCTGTGTTGTGTTTACAAATGTGACGCAATGAAGGTTTTGTTTCCATTTCCCTGCCATGAGAGCACAGCTGGCGTGTGGACCCACATGTGTGGATTACAGTGGTCTGCTAACACGCAACAAAAATATGTTAATGAGAAACATTTTTTTACCCGAGAGCTTTTCGCATCTGGAAATGGTGAAGAGACGCGGTTCCAGTTCGTGTTGATTGTCCAGTCTACAGATTTGGTAAGTGTGTGATCAGTGTTCTTTTGTTTATGTTTATTCAAAGGCAAAGTTTGTTAGTATCGTCAGCAGTACTCTTTCAGTTTTTAAAGACATACTTTAGTCAAAATGATTTAGTTACTAAGTTTACAGTATTATCACTACAATATTGTAGACTGAAAGACCCATAAATGCTGCTCTCTGAATGTAAACACCTTAATCAAACTATTACCGTCGTGTAGGAATTTCGCCGCATTTTGTGACAGAATAGTCTATACACACACGGCTGTTTAACTGAAGTTAAAGTTGGCAAATTAAAAATGAAACACCTGAAATTACATGAAACTCTAGAGGAAATGCGGATGGAGTGGTGACCCAATGACGTTATTCGAATTATGAGCTATAACATGTAAAACGGGATCATGAAAGGAGCATTCAAAAAGCAACTCATGTAAACACCTTAATCATATTATTGTCTTATTCAGATTAAGGCAAAGAATTTGATTACTTACGTCCATATAAACGTAGTCACTGTCTATCTCCCCTGCGTCTGTGTTGCCACTGTGAAAATCAGCGCGTGCACATACTGAAACTCTCCATTTGCATGCAAACCCTTCCCTCTTTTGACACTCGACACTCCCACCTAAATAAAGCTGGACTCACCCACTTTCCTGACTTTTTTCAAACTATAGGTGTGAAAGCACCCTGCTGAGACAAGGGGGTTTCATGGCCCTTGAATAATTAAATTGCCTGGTTTAGGCCTGTTGTGGACAAAAAAATGCTCCGTGTTACCCATTTATAAATGTGATTTATTAAAACATTCATTCAAAATGTCAGATTCATTAGGAAACACAGGATGAATGATTAAATCACTGATTTAAAATTTTCATTTAAAAATTTTTTTTTTACTCTTTGATGAAACAATGACCTGTTCTGTTTTTTTTTGTTCAGAGCCATTTTTTGGCAAAAATATATTTAAAAATTTATAATAAGGATTAAATCATATAACTCACTCACAAATAACTTCTTGGTTTCTTGCATACAAACTATGCATTTATGTGCTTGTTGCTGGGGCTTTTTTCCCCTGATCTCACACTGCACTAGTTTAAGGACAGTCTCGGAGGGGCTTTTTTCGCATCCCTTTTCCTCTTTCTTAAGCTACCTCTTATTATCCTGTCTTTCCCTGAAATTTGTGACGTTTGTGTATGGTCAGAGGGGTCCAATTTCACTATATGTACCAGTGTATGTGACAAATAAAGGCTTTTCATCATCATCACAAACAAAATCACATTTGCATTTGCCCTCACCTACTGATTTCCAAGAAAATTATTCATTTATTAATGTGATATTTAACTGTATTAGATCATTTAAATCTACAGGAACATTTTGACTTCATAAAGCTTCATCAGGCAATTAATGCATTTGCGCGCACAAGATGTGTTTTCATTCTTTTTTTGCAACATGCTTGATAATATCAGCTTGCACATCACCAAAACAACAATTACAATATTATATTGGTATAGTCAGGTTTAGGAGTAAAGTCAAGTAGTATAAATTACCTGGCTGGAGCTCATTGGGGGAAGCTTTAGGTTTGCTGGAGGTGGATTGTTGACCACCTTCCTTTTTGCCCAGTTTTGATGCTCGTTCTGAGTCTTGCCGTGCCCGTCGCTCTGCTCGCAGCTCTGCTTTGGTCTTTGCAGGCTTCTCTGCAGCCGCAGGAGTTTCAGATGCAGGTGCACTCACAGGTGCTGGAGCAGCTGCTGACATCAAAAGAACCGACAGTTAACAAACTGTTAACAGTTGCCAAAAAATAGACCATAGAGTAAAAGGCTATTTAAAAACTTAATTAAGCTAAGAAATTAAAATAGCAGCAGTAAACCAGACCCTGTATTTTCAAAAAAATAAGTTACCTTTTTTTAATAATCTGAAAGGTGCTGTGACATTTATTCAAAACAACTTTTATAATGCAATTATAATAATTTTACTTTGGCTGTGTAGGTTTTTTTTTACTCAAAGTGTTGACTGCTTTTGACTTTTAATTGTCTTTACTGTTCTTCTGGCAATGAGGGGAACTAAAACATGTTTATAATGTTTGCAACAGTTTTGTTTTATAAAGCTCTAGTATTATTTAAGTTTTTTTACAGATATATATATATATATATATATATATATATATATATATATATATATATATATATATATGTGTGTGTGTGTGTGATTTATTGTCAAAAGACGTGATTTCTCTCAACAACTTCGAGTCAGGGTCAACAAATTTTTGTGGACGAAAAAAAAAAAATCTATTCGCGTGAATGTTTTTAACTCCATCTAATCTAGTCTTAAGAAGCCAGAAAAAAAAAAATCACATCAGCAAATTTCCTCCAATTATATCTAGTTATTTCAAATTTCAATCAATATTCAATTTGTTTTAATAAATATTGCAATGTAGGAAAATTTCTATTTTTTTCTCACTGAGATACCTTTATGTCCTGGGCTCTGGGTGACAGGTTTTGATGGAGGTGGAGCAGATGCTTTCTCTTTTTCTGTCTCCTTTTCCTTCTCTGGAGGACCCTTGTTGTCATCTTTTTTATTCTTTTTATGCTGCTTCTTCTCCTTCCTAAGACGCTGCTTTTCTTCTTTGGTCAACTCCTTACCTTCACTCTACAGGTAAAAAAGCGGAAATCAGTTTCAATTGTTTATTACAATTCAGTTCAGCAGCTCTTTAGGACTTTTAGACAATTTATTTACAATATTAAGTAATTTTAGAGAAACAATCAATGGATTTAGAAATAAAAACACAAATAAAATATAGTATAATATATACCCTGCTGAAAAATCCAGCTTAAACCAGCCTAGGCTGGTTGGCTGGTTTTAGCTGGTTGACCAGCCTGGTTTTAGAGGGGTTTTGGCCATTTCCAGGCTGGTTTCCAGCCATTTCCAGCTTGGTCTTAGCTGGTCAGGCTGGAAAATGACCAGCTAAATCCAGCTAAAACCAGCCTAACCAGCCTGGTTTAAGCTGGACATAGCTGGTTTTGGCTGGGCTCCCAGCTTGGCTAGGCTGGTCAAGCTGGTTTTAGCTGGTCCTCACCCAGCCTGACCAGCTACGACCAGGCTGGAAATGGTGGAAACCAGCCTGGAAATGGCCAAAACCCCTCTAAAACCAGGCTGGTCGACCAGCTAAAACCAGCCAACCAGCCTAGGCTGGTTTAAGCTGGATTTTACAGCAGGGTAGTGAATTTATAATAACAATAAAAAAGACCTAACGTTACCTTCGCTTTTACAATATCTTGGAACTTCCCTTCTTCACCTATGACACAAACAAACAGATATTTAAAAGGTATTTCAAGGACACATTTGCTAGATAATAGTCATTTACTGAGAAAAAGCGGTTTAAGTTTGAAGTAATGAGGTCTGCGATGACAGAAAACCCCTCGACACTGACTTTGCAGTGTTATTTCATCATGCTGGCACACGATCTTTCCCAAACTAAAAGTGTTGCACAAAGATTCACTTTGTCTTGAAAAAATATCACGTTACACACAATTGGGAATATGGTGATCAATTCATGCAGTTAGAGGTCAGCATATATACATTCCAAATGGCAAAACAGCATGATGTAATTTCCACTGCATGTATGTGTCAAGTCAGCTGTGTCACGGCAGAGAGACGATCAAGCGGCCGAACGAGTCGTAACACAAGCTCTCTGCCAGTGACTGTAAACGACTGCTTGTGTACATGTATAAGTTCGTATCGGCACACGTAGAAAGTTGACATTAGTGTGTTTTACCTGTAGCATGGTTGATGCTGTCAACCTGTCTCCCATCCGAGTCCGCCATGTTTCATTTCTTCGTGACTTCTCCTGCTGCTAAACTGATGTGAAAAGCAACGGGGAGGAATTACACTGCCATCTAGCGATAGAAACGAGTGAGATGACTTTCTTTTGTTTTACATACATGTAACGATAAACGTTTTTACATTTAAAGTTTTTTACTAGTTTGCTAACTCTTAACGCACCAACACACCTAAAACACACAATTGTCAATACAGTTAATTTCAAGTTAAGCTCAAAATCACACATTGTAAACTAAACCCTAAACTAATATTCAAAATACACCTATTTTAATGCTCAATTTGGAGGTGCGCATAAAAATGATTGATGGAAACGTCATGATGCACATAACTTTTGAAAATACGCATAAAAACCTATGTGCATGCGGGTAGGATAAACTTTCATTCAATAGAAAAGATGTGCATAAACTATGATGTAAACACTTTTACTAAACAAATTACAGTATGTGCATTAAAAAAGGTTTGTTATAAGAGATCATACGATGATGAAAATGTGTGTGAATGGACAAACCAGCAGGCTGAGCACACTGTAACACATCTTAAATGTTGTTTTGGTCATTCATTCTAAAACGCCTTAACCGTTTAATATATCAGGTGAAAGTGGTGGTTCTTTTTTCTCAAAAGTGGACCTTTTTGCAGTTATACACCTCAGTTTCTAGTTAACTATGAGATTTAAATACTGCATTTTAGTGAATTTTTTTTTTTGCTGGATTAACTAGTCAGATGTCATCATAACCACACTTTAATGATGTACTAAAAATATTTCCTAAAAATTTGCAATCAAAAAAATTTAAACAAGACTTTTTAAAACACAAATTTATTACATCATATATCATTAGGAAAAATAGCAATCTGTTAAAGTTTTAAAGTAAAAAAACTGTAGCCTACTGTCATTTATTAGACAAAAAACAAACTGGCCAGCACATTCAACTGTCCTCAGTCACAATTTGGCCATTTCAATAAAAAATAATAATTAAAACATAATAATAATGATAATAATATTATTATTAATAATAAAACAATAATAATGAATTCTTCAGAATTTTTCTAGTCTCTTTGGTAAAAAAGAGTACATTTGAAAATTCCTGGATATAAACAACAGCCAAAATATAATCAAATTAATTTAATATGGTCAGCTTCTGGTGCTTCACACCTTTTTATTGCTCATTTTTCATTTCAGAAATAAGGTCTAAGATTTAGAAATAAAATTACTTGTAAAATGTTTTCTCTGTTTAAAAACATACAGTAGTTTAAAGAAGACTTCTCCTACATCAGAATATAGTCCTACCGAAGCAACAGCCGACAGAGGATTCCGTTTGGTCTTAAAGCCTTTTTCGATGGATTATTTTCATTACTTATGATGGCATAGCAGACAAATAGGACAAATGAGCTCATGTATGGGACAAATTCTGGACCTTTGTCAGTGAGTGTGGGTCTTTCAAACCCCCTGGCTAAAGGCCTGAAAAGTTAGAACATGTTTATGCTTATAGTAAACTTGTTTTTAATAGAATTGTGGCTGTAAAAGTGCAACCTACAGGTGTTTCAGGCGTAGGTCAGACTTTTTCCAGGTCATAATTAATTTATTATATTAATTTTGTCTAAAAAATGATTAGACCTGTCCAATTCATCTGAAATGCATCCCAGATCACCTTCTGAAGTGGTTTGAGCGATCGGATATCTGATAAGGATAAAGGAATGAAATGAGGGCAAACAGCCTCATAAACACAGATGTTGATGGGAATATATATTGAATATAAATATATTATATTAATTATATAATAAATATATTATATAATATAATAACATAAAATAATTAAAAGGACAAATGCTGGACGTTTTGACCATGGGGGTGGTTAGTAGCAAGTAACATGCCATTAGGTTATGTGACCGCTAGATGGCGATCATGGATAATAAGAAGCTTACCACCACTAGCAGTTTGTCAGTTTGGTCAGAGCAGTGTGTCCTAGCCGGGCTCACTTTCTGTTCTAATGTCACGCATCTGTCTTTAATTATATTCATCTTTCTCCATATTCTACTGCATCCCAGAATATTAAACAGCACCAAAAATGTGAAAATATATATTCAATATATATTAATATGTTTTTGTCCACAGCCAACCGCAACTCGCCGTGACGGAAATTCCCGAGACTGTGTGCTACAATGAGATGTGCTCTCTTCAGCGCTCACCATGACAACGAGACTCACAGCAGTGACGTCGCATTGTAACATTTGCGTCTGCATTCTTATAAAAGCTCGTCGGTTCTCTGTCAGTCTTGTCAGTTCGCTCGGTGTTGCTGTTTGTACTTGACCCAGGTGAGTTCAATACCTGACGGTACGAGTGGAGCCACGCCAATCTCACGAAGTCCGCTTCGTAAAGCTTCACTCGGGCCCGTCTGTGCTGTAGTTCCTTGCGGTTTGCGTACATAAACGCAATATCGCGAAGAATATTACGTGTTTGTTGCTCGAAATGTGCCGCCGAGCAACATTCCAGTGAACACTGGCACGGACTGGCGCCCGGTTAGCTCGTGCACTCCCTGGGGCGAGGCGGCTTGTGAACCCTAGGCAGGGATCAATACAAGCCCTGAGGGCCCTCAGGGAAACACGGGAGGCCGGTAGTGGGACCCCGCTGCGAGGGTTATGGTGGGTGGGAGCAGCGAGGCCCACTCATCGTCTATTTTAAACTAGTTTCAAACTTTAGTTTACTATAGTTTAAAATAGAAACTGTGGTTACTGTAATGTTTTAACTCTATGTCTGGCTGTTGTAATGTTTTGCTTTGTTTTTCAGCAGAGTTGTTGAGTAAAGAAGGATTATTGAAGACAACCGTTGAAGACAACCGCGGCTTATATTCATGAGCGCGCGCATTATAATGTTTCCGTGCTGTTTTCTGAAAGTTTATCTTGTTTAGATAAGTTTGCAGGTCAAACAAAATAAACTATACTCTTTCTTAACACCTGTCTCGTCTTTTATTTGTCCTCTACAGCAATACACTGTCAAATAAGTCTGTTGAATGCATTTGTATGCAACATAGTTTGACAATAATGTAGTCAAATACAAACAAATAATAGTTAATTGTACCTTCATTAGTCACATTTGGTGTAGGTAATGAAAAGTCAATCAAAACATGTTCTAGACATAATGGTAATGTTATGGTTGTTGCATAACTGTATTATTATTCTGTATGTTTAAAACCAGCAGAATATACTATATATTTAACATGTCATGAACTTACTGTTATTCACACATTTGCTTAATAATGTCCTAAGACAAGAAGGGGTATTGTTTTGGTTTTATGTCAAACTACTGTAGGTTTTAGGTTGACTACAGCAGGTATCCATATCATAATATTGGTAGTTGGAATAATTTCAATGACCCAAATCAAGTAAAATGTCTCTTACTCAAGTACTTTTAGCATGCAAAAGTCAAATTTAATTGTATAAAATACATTTTTCAACAGTGGGTGGTGAGGAAAAAAAGTTAATGTCAAGTTATATATATAAAAGAAGTTTAACAAGTGTCATAATATTTAGCCATAATGCATTTTCTATACATTTCCCATTAGACTTTTTTCTAACTCTATAATTGGTAAATTGCTCTCAGGTCAATATTGACTTTGTCTAATAAAGGTGAGGTGTATCTGAAAGGAGATTGTCCTATGTTCACATTTCTACTTATGTTTTGTGTTTTTCTTTGTCCTTTGTAGTGCTGTCTTTTCCTTTCTGTATCACAATGACATGATCTGGCAACAAATTACAGTACAAACAGCAAATAAATAAATAAATTAGCCACAGTTTACATCAGAACATCGCTCCGAGTACACTGCTATACTGACACATGACTAGGCCCACACAGAATCTACGTGCACAGAATTCCACAGATTCTTAGCCCATCATTGATTCTGTTTATTTACTTGTGTAAAGTGTGTAAATATATATTCAGTTTTTAAATTATTTACAATAATATTATTGACTAATATGAAAATATTCATATGAATTATTTCAATACAGTTTTTACAGTAATATTTTCTGTCTTTTAGTATTATATGAGAGACTTGCTTTGTTTACCAAATAAAGAGGATCTAATTGGATTTGCATTGTAAACATTAAATAAAGTTAAAAAGGTATTACTTTTTATTTAACATAAAAAGGTTTTAGTTATGATACTCCCAAAATAATTCAGCATAAATCCACAGATTTTTAACACAATTCTGTGCAGAAATAGCAAAAAATGTCCACAGATTCGTACTGGCCCTAACATGACGGACTGTCTTTCCGTACACAATGATACAGGGACTTGTCATTCTGACGGCACTGACATGTTCATTGAGAGATGAACTAAGGATTTTAAGCAAGAGACTGGCTTTTGCAGGTATTCCATGCTCTTTTGCTATTGTATGTGCTGTTTGAGAAATGCACTTACTGTTTTGTAAATTTTAAATCTGAGAAATGTACCAAAGCGACAGAAAAAACTGGAATACAACACAAGTTAATGCAAAGACGAAAAGTCTGCAAAGACAAAAGTGTATTTTTATTTGCACCTATTCTTTTTTTTAAATAGTAGTGTATACATAATTGGATTTGCCTTGATAATTAATTCTTTATAGTCTACTCATTTGATGTAACCATGATAGTACAAAAAAGAAGAGAGTCATGTATTGTAAAACAGATATTTCTAAAAATTCCATAGTGGAATAAAACATCACAAATCACACATGCAAGTGTCAGTCACTATTTCAAATATATGACTTTTAAAGTCTTTTTTTTAAAACCATTGTGAATTAAGTTTCAGTCGTATACAGGACTCCATGCAAAGGATGTTTTAATTTTATTTATTTAATTTAATTTAATTTTAATAACATACAATTTAATATTAACCTCACCTCAACGAGCGTGGTGGACACCATGTTTTCAGCAAAGTCTATTGGTTTAATTTTGGAGATCATCCTCAATGTTCAGTTGTGGCCTGTATTTATTTTCAATGTATTTGATTACCATAAAGGAGTCAGAGAGTTTAACCTGGTGCTATAAAAACCAGTCTGTGTTGTTAATCTAACGTACTAATCTAATACGCGATCCTATGAAATAAAATTAAAGCTTAGGTCTTTTATTGCATGTTGTTGCTTTTATGTTGTAACTATTAACTACTATTTTTATGTACTGTGGGTTATGGATAAAATATTAATTAATTAATTAATACTATAACATTTAAATACTGCATTTTAGTGATTTTTTTTTTTTGCTGGATTAACTAGTCAGATGTTATCATAACCACACTTAATGATGTACTAAAATATTCCTAAACAATTGCAATAATAAAAAATTTAAACAAGACTAATTTTTAAAAACACAAATTTATTACATCATATATCATTACGAAAAATAGCAATCTGTTAAAGTTTTAAAGTAAAAAAACTGTAGCCTACTGTCATTTATTAGCCAAAAAACAAACTGGCCAGCACATTCAACTGTCCTCAGTCACAATTTGGCCATTTCAGTAAAAACATAATAATTAAAAACATAATAATAATAATAATATATAATAATAATAATAATAATAAAAAACAATAATAATTAATTCTTCAGAATTTTTCTAGTCTCTTTGGTTATTTCTACAACAGCCAAAATATGTTCAAAATAATTTAATATGGTCAGTTTCTGGTGCTGCAAACAGCCTCATAAACAGACGTGACGGTATTAGCGCCTTTTGCTGTGAAGTGACATCTGACGGCTGAGTAGTGATGTAGTCCTTGCTATACTCACGTATACTTGGTATGCCTACTTTTTTATACGAGCTGTTTGAGTATTACGACTTCTGATGATCATACCCTCGGTATACTCACTTGTTTTGGTGATTAAACGACCCTAATTTATGTGTATTCACATTTATTTTAATGGTGAACCAAATGTTTTTTTTAACTCTCATCTTAACTTGCAGTTGGTGCATTTTTGTTTAACTTGCGCCATTCCCTGCCCCCTGACAACCGCAGCAACTGTGAGAATATTTGTGAGTTTTTCGAAGATCACAACAAATCAGATGATGTCTCATTGTAACATTCAAGTAAAATTCTAAAACAGCATGGGCGTCTCTTTAATGCATGTGCATTAGCTATCATACATTCATGCACAGGATTAAACACAGTGACAGAACCACTTAATGAACGTAATCATTTTAATTGCATATCTGAGTGACATCAGAGTCTAACATCATGTGTTGTATAGAATTAAAAATTATTTCCAATTATAACTTATATAATGATAGTAAAATATGTAAATTAGCCTTCAAGTTTTTAATATGTTTATATTTATGCTATTATGAATTTAAAAAGTGGCAGTTTTATTTAATACATGGATAAAAATGTACTTAAGTATAGGCCAGTATATATATATATATATATATATATATATAGGCTCATATACATTTAAATACAATTTCGGGTCTACTGGGGTCACTATTACCTACAGTAAGCATAATCATTGAATTGGGATTAAAGAGAATAAATTTGTTTAAATATTTTTCCATCTTAAATGAATAGTTCACCCAAAAAATTAAATTGTCATCATCACTCAATCTTTACTTGTTCCAAACCGGTTTGTCTTTTTTTATTCTGTTGAACGCAAAAGAAGATATTTTGAAGAAAGCTGGAAATATATATATATATATATATATATATATATATATATATATATATATATATATATATATATATATATATACAGCTAATGAATCAAAGAAACATTGACATTCGTCGTTTCTTTGCCTACTTTTAAAATTTGGATTGGGTGGGTAATAGTACACCACCCTTTTTTTTAGGACTACACCACTGCATTAAAGCCTTCGTCGGACAGTTATTTAAAAAAATAGTGTCAAAAATAGGGAAAGGGAGTCATGTGCTGGACAAGTCAATAACACACAGGACGTCCCGGCTAATGCGGCCAGTTAGCCTAGAACCTCATGGATAGGGACAGATTTTCATCTGTTATGAAGTACGTAACTTTAGCCTTTCCCTGTTTGGCAGTCTTTTTGGTGTTCAATATTTGCGATAATGACGCCGCTGCCAGCCTTATCGAGGAGAGGGAGACTGCAGACTTGTATCCAGGCAGATCTACGGACAAAGCAGTTTTACGGCCTGGTCAGTTTTACACCCCTGTTTGTTCCTGATGCGTCCAGTAGGGAAGGCAGTACAGTATTGTTATAAGCCTCCAGAACTTATCATCCCCAAAACCACTCCAAACCAAACGCAACACGATGAAGAGATATGCTAAATACGTGTTTAAAACATTAGCAACATGAATCTTAAACATTTTTAAATTAGATTAAGGTCGATATGAGTTTATGTCAATACGTAAACAAATTGGTGTAATATAAACAGCAATGTGCTAGTATGACTCAATTTTAGCTAACTAGTGCAAGCTAGCTACATGTTCTACATCTCACTTTCTTATGTAGGATAATTTTCTTTTACTTTTTTTGTCTGTCTTTAGCCTGCATAATGCCTTTCCTGTTAAGGGATTTTTTTAATTATTGTACATTTAATAATTTATTTAAAGATTTACAGTTGAAGTCAAATTATTAGACCCCCCCCCTCCCCCCCCGTTTATTTTTGTAAACCAATTTTTGTTTAACGGAGAGATTTATTCAACACATTTCTAAACATAATAGTTTTAATAACTCATTTCTAATAACTGATTTATTTGATGTTTTTCATGATGACAGTAAATATATTAGACTAGATATTTTCAAGACACCTCTATACAGCTATAGTGACATTAAAAGGCTTAACTAGGTTAATTAGGTTAACTAGGCAGGTTAGAGTAATTAGCAACTTATTGTATAGATGGTTTGTTCTGTAGACAATAGAAAAAAATAGCTTAAAGGGGTTAAAAATGTTGACGATAATTTGGTTTTGAAAATGGTTTTAAAAACTGCTTTTATTCTAGCCAAAATTAAACAAATAAGACTTTCTCTAGTAGAAAAAATATTATCAGACATAATGTGAAAATTTCCTGCTCTGTTAAACATCATTTGAGAATATTAAAAAAAATTCAAAGGGGGTTAAAATTGAATTTAACTGTATATTTTCTCATAGATTAGACAATTCACTAGCAGGGTCTGGATTGTCAGCCAAATCTACACTACAACTACACTAAATTATTCCTCCAAATTTAACTTTCTTAATTTATATTGAAATAAATCTAAACAAATCTTAAAGATCTGAAAATTTAATTGACTTTATTTTAAATTTTAAAATTGCATTGCATTCAATTACTTTAATATAATGCAATCCTGTTCTAGTTTAAACAATTAAACTATCATTTATCTATAAATGCATAGAGAAACTCACTATTGTAAATGGGGTACTAATTTTGTTCATATAGCTATACAGTACATTTTACATATTAGCATGAAAGGTTTCAATGCACATGCAATCATATTATTTATCACTTATTGTTTCAGATTTGGGGCGACGCAGTGGTGCAGTAGGTAGTGCTGTCGCCTCACAGCAAGAAGGTCGCTGGTTCGAGCCTCAGCTGGGTCACTTGGCATTTCTGTGTGGAGTTTGCATGTTCTCCCTGCGTTCCCGTGGGTTTCCTCCGGGTGCTCCGGTTTCCCCCACAATCCAAAGACAGGTGGAATGAGTAGGCTAAATTGACCGTAGTGTATGAGTGTGAATGAGAGTGTATGGATGTTTCCCAGACATGGGTTGAAGCTGGAAGTGCATCCACTGCGTGGAAACATATGCTGGATAAGTTGGGGGTTCATTCCGCTGTGCCAACCCCAGATTAATAAAGGAACTAAGCCGATAAAGAAAATGGATGAATGTTTCAGAATTTTAGTTGTAACAACTTTTTACAAAGTAAGTAATTAAGCAGCCTGCTGGGGTCACAAACCCTGTAGCTGGAAGGCAAGGGCCCTCAAGAGCCCAAACTGCCACCCTGGGAGAGTGGCTGGCCCTTGGGGCAGCCCTCTATGGTGACAGACCCTGCAGCTGGAGGGCAAGGGGCCCTCAAGAGCCCAAACTGCCACCCATGGACAGTGGCTGGCCCCTGGGGCAGCCCGCTGTGTCACAGACCCTGCAGCTGGAGGGCAAGGGGCCCTCAAGAGCCCAAACTGCCACCCAGGTAGAGTGGCTGGCCCCTGGGTAGCCCGTTGGGGTCACAGACCCTTCAGCTGGAGGACAAGGGGCCCTCAAGAGCCCAAACTGCCACCCAGGGACAGTAGCTGGCCCCTGGGGCAGCCTGCTGGGGTCACAGACCCTTCAGCTGGAGGACAAGGGGCCCTCAAGAGCCCAAACTGCAACCCAGGGAGAGTGCAGCTGACCCTGGGCAGCCCATCTTGTGGTTCACAGACCCTTACAGCTGGAGGACAAGGGGCCCTCCAGAGGCCAAACTGCCCCAAGGAGACAGTGGCATGGCCCTGGGCAGCCACTGGGGATCACAGACCCTTTCAGCTGGAGGACAAGGGCCCTCAGAGCCCAAAACTTGCCACCCCAGGGTCATAGCTGGCAGGCCACTGGGGCAGCCCTACTTGGGGTCACAGACCCTCAGGCTGGAGGACAGGGGCACTCCAGAGGCCCCAACTGCCACCCACGGGACAGGTAGCTGGTCCCTGGGGCAGCCCTACTGGGGTCACAGAACCTTCAGCTGGAGGACAAGGGCCCTCAAGAGCCCAAACTGCCACCCAGGGACAGTAAGCTGGCCCCTGGGCAGCCTGCTGGGGTCACAGACCTTCAGCTGGAGGACAAGGGGCCCTCAAGAGCTCCAACTGCCACCAGGGACAGTAGCTGGTCACCCCTGGGGCAGCCGACTGGGGTCACAGACCCTTCAGCTGGAGGACAAGGGGCCCCTTAAGAGCCCAAACTGCCCCACCCAGGGAGCAGTGGCAGGCCTCCTGCGGGCGAGCCTGCTGGTCACAGACCTGCAGCTCGGAGACAAGGAGCCTCTAGAGCCCAAACTGCACAGGGAGAGTGGCAGCGCCCCTGGGGCAGCCAGTGGGTCACAGACATTCATCCTGCGAGCCCGCACAGGCCTTTCAAGAGCCAAACGCCACCCAGGCACAGTAGCTAGGCCCCTGGGGCAGACCCACTAGGGTACACAGACCCATCAGCTGGAGGAAAAAGCCGCCCTACAAGAGCCCAAACTGCCCAACCAGGAGAGTAGGCAGGCCCCTAGGCAGCCCACTGGGGTCACAGACCATTCAGCTGGAC